>NC_033642.1:1917311-2028129 GCF_001540865.1 Ananas comosus
ACTATATATATATATATATATATATATATATATATATATATATATATACACACATGTACATGTATATATATATATATAGAATTAGGCTGGAATACAACGCTCTTTTTGCTATCAAGTTTTTAACCCTTGGATGAAAAATTGTAGGGTCGGGATGATATTAGTCGGTTAGAGTTGAATGGTCCCCCTAGGGTTGAGTGGTCCTCACTGGGTTATAGTATTTAATCTAATGGTTATAAATAATGAAAAGAGTTAATCCAAAGGCTAAAAAACTGGTAGCAACAATAGAATTTTGTTACTAATAGTAGCCTAGTCCAACTATATATATATATATATTATGGATGCGTCATGGACGAAAAGTCCAACAGGCGTCCATGGTATGTCGTCCATGTTGGACACGAGTCCAACACGAACACGTGAGACTTATAGCTAGCCACGTCCGTGGTACATAGCATGTAATGTGATTTTTGTCTGCTAATTATCGAGTTTAAGCTAAGTTGATCATTAGATGAATAATATAAAAAATATTATGAAATTTATTTTTTAAATACTTCAAATATTTTAGATCAAATTTAATAGAACCAATTGCTAATTTGGAAGTTTCTTTATTGAAACAACTTGGAAGCACGATTTTTCGATATTATTTATCTATCTAGAGATGGAGTGATTTCAAAATAAACGACTAAATCAGAATGATCCATCGTTCCGATAAGTTTTGTACCTTTTAACCTTTATAAATGTATAACCCACTTATTGTGCTCTTCTTGTATTCCGATTTCGGCTTAAAACTAAATGAACTCATTCAAATTCGACTCTTTTATATATATGCTCAGCTTGAGCTTAACATTTCATGATGTGTTTGTTTATTCAGAAGTCGAGGGCCAAGTTCCATAAATCAGGAAGCGAAAATTAGAATTGCTTGCGATTTTGCTCTATAAGCAAACTTGCAACATCATTCGTACTCCGCAAAAAATCGAGGTCACCCCTGGAACAAGAACCCTAGAAAATTCGGGCTAGCTCTATAGTTTCGTATTACCAAACAACCACTTAGCTCGCTTGTGTTCGGCTCGTCTACATCCCTAGCTTGTACTAAAGATGCACTACGATATGGCCCAGTCCAAACAGGCCCACGGATCGTGCTGGGTTACTGGCCCAACTGACAGACACCACAAATTAGTCTGAGAAAATCGGCACAGCATGGCACGATACGAATCCATGCCATGTAAGGCCAACCATCGACCCGACATGATCCAAACTGGTCGCTAGTCTGGCTCGACAGACGTGAACCATGTGCTGGCACGGCCCACATTATATCCCTAATCACACATTGTGATGACAAAACAGAATATAAGGATACAAATTTCAAAAAGCCAAATCTCTTGAGGGTTTGAGATTTGGCTCAACATCCAGAAAGAAACTTATGTGATGATGTATTAATTAATAATTAAGCAGTGCATCATATTTAGGGCTTTCGGCGAACCGAAAACGAGTGAGCTGGGTCGTCCCGTATTTGGCTCATTTAATAAGCGAACCGAAAACAAGTGAACTAGGTCGTCCCGTATTTGGCTCATTTATTAAACGAGCCGAACACGAGCTAGTTCGCGAACATCAAGTTAATTAGATTGCCAGTCCTACAATGAGGTAAAAAGTGGGAAGAAATTAGAAAAATTAGAATCTTAATCTAATAATGAAAAGTAACAAAATATGGGTTAACTACACCATTGGTCCCCAACATTTACACGGTTTTTCAATTTGGTCCCCAACCTTTTTTTTTTAATCAAATCCCTAATCTCTTGATTTTATTATAATTAAGTCTCAACCGTCTGAAAGGTGTTAAAATTAATGAAAAATGCCACGTCAGCGCCGTGTCAGTGCCACAGAGCCGCTGTGTCAGTGCTACGGAGGCACTCTATCAACGGATTGCAAAAAAAAAAAAAAGGTTGGAGACCAAATTGAAAAATGGTGTAAAGATTGGGAACCAATGGGGTAATTAACCCATTAAATTTATAAATTCAAAGCAAAATTTTTAATTTAAGATTTAAATTTTAAATTTAAATTTAAATTTTGGATTCAAATTTAAATTCGAATTCAAATTTTGATTTTCCATTTAATTTTAAATTCAAATTCACTTTTCGAATTCTAAATTCTAATTTAATTTCAAACTTCGAAGTGAAATTTCAAATTCAAAATGTGAATTTGAATTCCAAGTTTAAATTCAAATTTAGAATTGAAATCAAATCTTAATTTCAAATTTAAATTTTTGAACTCAAATTTCAAATTTAAAATCAAAATTTTGAATATGATTTTAAATTTAAATTCAGATTTTAAATTTAAATTTTAGTTTCAAAACTTTCATTTTACATGTAAATTGAAATATCAAAATCAAAATCAAAATTTTAAGTTTGAATTCAAAATTTAGATTCAATTTAAAATTCAAATTTAAAATTCCAATGTCAATTCAAATTTTGCGTTATGTCTTACTAGTGTAGCGCGATGCGGCATATATAATAATATTTGATTAAATTTAATAATATAAAAAATATTTTTAAATTTTTAGAATAGAATTTTAATTCAATGAAAAACAATAACAGATAAAAAAACTATAGGAGAAAAAATTTGTTACATAAAAATTGGACTCCTTTGTACCCTCGTTTAGGGTATTTTTTATTAACACCGACAATTTCGTGAAGTACCACAGTGCCTTTTAACCCTTTTTCAGCAAGTCCATATCTTAGCCGATACTTTTCGTTCTCCGAGGCCATTAGAGAAAAGGGATATACACCCTTTGTATAACTATACATTACAAATTTAAGTGGTCAAGATCGAATGAGGAAGATTGGGGCTAGGGTTAGAGTTTGACTCACCCGACGTTGACGACAAGGGCGAGGGCGGCGCGCCTGCGGGGCTGGAGATTGGAGCGGGCGTAGTAAGTGAGGTCGTTGTCGAGGATGTCGTATACTGTGCCCACGAGCTCCTCAGGCAACGTCTCTTAGGAAATAGAGACTAATGAAGCAGGAAGTCGAAGCAGCGACGTTATAGAAAAGGAATTAATGAGACGGAAAGCCGAAGAAGCATACGTTACAGAAAATGAATTAATGAAACGAGAAGCCGAAAAAGCAGACGTTAAAGGAAAATAATTAATGAAACGAAAAGCCGAAGAAGCAGATGTTACGAGAAAGACGAGCGGTCGCAATGATTGGAAAGTAGAAATTTTGAGAATGAGAAACTATAGTGCTGCCACGTGACAAAAGCTTATGAGAAATAATATATGTACATAGATATAGATATAGATATAGATATAGATTTGCACTAGTTCTAATTCTTATATATATATATTAATATATAGGCTAAATTACAGAAAACCCCCCTGTAATAACCTGCTTTTTCACTTTCCCCCTTGACATTTAAAAACCTACACTTTGCGGGGTTACGGTGTGTAAAATGACCATTTTGCCCCTCGCCATTGTTGTCTTCTTCCCCATCTTCCTCAGCCGCCCTTTCGTTCGGCCGCGATTCCCACCTCAATCGGCCGCGATTTCTCTCAATTTCCTTCTCCACCTGCTCCCCTTCTCCTCCTGCACCCTCGCCGCCCTCGATTCCGGCGACAGTAGGAGAAAACCGAGGTGGGCGACAGTAGGAGAAGGGCAAAGAAGGCGAAGGCGAAGGCGAGGTGACGAAGGACGGCGAAGGGGATGTGGGTGAGGGCGAGGCAGTGGAGGACGGCGAGGCGGCTAGGCGGCGAGGCGGCGAGGCGGTGGCGAGGTGGCGAGCCGCAGGGAGTCGAAGCAACAGGGAGATGGCGGAGTGGTATTTTTGGCATAAAAATATATTTTTTAACGGAACCCTGACGGAACCCTAACGGTAGGGGGTGAAGTACACATTTTTTATTTTACAGGGGGGCAAAGTGTAGGTTTTTAAATGTCAGGGGGGGAAAATGAAAAAACGGGTTATTACAAGGGGGTTTTCTGTAATTTAGCCTGGTATATATTATTATTTGAATAGTTTTTGAATGAAAATTTAATTCATATCTAAATCCAAATCTGGATCCATATTTAGTAGATATGATTACAAAAATTTAGTATTCAATATATATATCCGCATTGGAATTCATATCCGAAGAAAAAATATGAATGTGAATATGATAATATTCTACCATTTTCTCTCTTACTAAATAGGCCCATATATTGCTATACTATCTTGAGTATACTTGGCCTTGTTTGGATGTTAGAATGAATTATTCAAGAATAACTTATTCGATATAAAATTTTTTTTAATATGATTGTGAAAAAGGAGTTTAATTTTTTACTACTTAAAAGATTTTGATATTCATGATTTGGTAGGACAACATATCTCACCTACGATGTGATATGTTTTATATAAAAAAAAAAAACTTAGAAGTTGAATATAGCATCTATTTTAAAACTTTGATCACAGTTCTTATATACTAATTGTACAAACTTTTCAAATAAATTATAAAATATAGCGGACAAAATATATATGCATCCAAACACGATCTTATTGTATCCTTTGGATTCAAAATTTTAGCTAATTAATGAACAACTCCACGCGTTCATGCAACTCAATTATAAGTATAGAAAATAAAAAAAAAATAAAAATGTACAGAGGCCCCCCTAAACTTTGGTTGTTTTATAAATAGGCATTTGAACCTTCATAATTTTATAACATAATTCAATAGGTCTCTCTTTTTAATAGAAATAATTAATTACACAGCAATTTGGCTGTATATCTGGTATATAATATTATGAAGTTTTAAAGCACAAAAGATTTTACTTTTTTAATTTAATATATAAAAAAAAATAAAATCTGTCTCCTTGCTCTGCTTGTAGCAATACTCTGCCTCTCAACTTGTGGGGTTTCAGTTACTGAGGTGTCTGTCGACTGAACTTGTTCTGACTAAGAAGAATCCTGCGATTGAATTATTCCATCGGTTTCTACCTCCACCTGCTTCCTAACACTCGGGGTCTCATCAGAAAAATTACGGTTAGAATATAATATAACAGATTCATCAAATGTGACATCCCTACTAATAATTAATTTAGACGATTCAGGACACCATAATCTATATCCCTTAACCCCCGATGCATAACCTATAAAAATGCACTTTTTAGCTCTAGGTTCTAACTTGCCTTCATTGACATGAATATAAGCAGGACAACCAAATATTCGCAAATTAGAATAATCAGAAGGGCTGCCAGACCATACCTCCTCCGGAGTTTTGCAATCAAGTACTTAATGTGGAGATCGATTTACCAAATAGCATGCCGTAGAGATCGCCTCTACCCAGGAACTCTTCACTAAGCCAGCATTAGAGAGCATACAACGGGCTCTCTCCAAAAAGGTTTTATTCATCCGTTCGGCCACTCCATTCTGCTGTGGAGTATGCCTAACGGTCTTATGTCGAACGATCCCTTCTTTTTTGCAGAATTCTTCAAATTCTGACGAACAGAATTCCAAACCATTGTCGGCCCTTAATCTCTTGATCTTTTTTTCAGTTTGCTTCTAAATCATGACCTTCCACTGTTTGAAATAATTAAACACCTCATCCTTACTTTTCAGAAAGAACGCCCACAGTTTACAAGAATAATCGTCAATAAAAGTTAACATATATCTAGCACCACCATGAGTAGGAATACGAGAGAATCCCCAAAGATCAGAATGAATATAGTCCAGAGTACCTTTTGTTCGGTGAACTGCGGCCTTAAAGCTGACTCTCTTTTATTTGCCAAGAACACAATGCTCATAGAAGTCCAACTTTTCTAAACTCTGACTACCAAGTTGACCTCTTTCGCCCAACTTCATCATACTATATTCACTCATATGGCCTAGTCGCATATGCCATAATTTGGTGCTATCCGAATCTGACATAGAGCAAAAAGTCACCGCTGCTGAACCTGTCACAGTGAAACCCTGTAGAACATATAACATATCGGACAACTTGGCCTTCATCACTAAAAGATTCCCTTTAGCGACCTTCCTTAATCCATCAGTTGAAGAATGCTTAAAACCTTTAGTATCAAGTGTATCCAACAAGATCAGATTTTTCCTCATATCCGGAACATGCCGAACCTCAGATATAGTCCTCACTACCCCATCGAACATTCGTACCTGAATAGTGCCAATTCCAATAACTGTGCATTTAGAATGATTTTTCATTAATACATCTCCACCTTCAATAGGCTTGTATGTCGAGAACCATTCTTTATGCGTGCAGATATGGAAGAAACATGCGGAGTCCATAAGCCACTCATCCTGTTTGCGTGTCTTATCCGTAACTGTGAAGACGATATCATTTTTATCTGATTCTCCTATTGCAACACTTGCTTCTGCTTCAGTATTGGTATTTTTTTTACCTTGATTTTTATCACCGTTATTCTTCCGCTACTCTTTATGTTTTAATTTGAAACAATCAGCTTTTATGTGACCCTTCTTCTTACAATAACCACAAATCAGATTCTGTGCTTTGACTTTGATCTAGATGTACCTCTATTACCGGAACCCTTCTCCCGAGATCTCCCTCTAGCAATCAAATCTTGTCCTGAAGCTCCATCTGTCTCGTTGCTTATCTGCATGTCAATTCTCTCTTTTGAAAGTAAAGATGATTTAATATCATCGAGACATAGAGTATCTCGTCCAAACAAGAAGGTCTCACGAAAATTCTTATAAGAGGGCGATAGAGAACATAATAATAAAAGGGCTTTATCTTCCTCCTCGATTTTAACATCTATCGAGCGGAGATCCATAATAATAGAATTAAATTCATCTAAATGCGACTTAATAGAGCTACCTTCCACCATGCGCAACATGAAGAGACGTTGCTTCAAATAAAACTTGTTGGTGAGAGACTTCGTCATATAGAGAGACTCAAATTTAAGCCAAAGCCCTGCAGCGGTCTTTTCATCCAAGACCTCGCGCAATTCCTCATTGAATAAACATAATTGTATTGCCATAAGAGCTTTATCATTAATCTCCTCCTTCTGCTCTGCCGTCAACGAATCGGGTATCTTTTTTTTTCCCAACAGTGCCTTCTGCAATTCTTGCTGCGTCAATATAGCACGCATCTTGACTTGCCATAATGCGAAACTGTTGGTCCTGTCAAATTTCTGAATCTTGAATTTCGTCGTCATCTTAATCCTCAAAGGGAATAGAAAGGC
Source organism: Ananas comosus (assembly GCF_001540865.1). Lineage (NCBI taxonomy): Eukaryota > Viridiplantae > Streptophyta > Magnoliopsida > Poales > Bromeliaceae > Ananas > Ananas comosus. The sequence goes on from NC_033642.1 coordinate 1,924,481, forward strand.
TCTGATGATACCAGTTTGTTAAAATCGGAACGACGAAAAATAGATCCAGAAAATAACTTAATACAGAAAACAAAAAGAATAGAGGAAAGAGCACACCGACATTTACGTGGTTCGGCCAACAGCCTACGTTCACGGGTGAAGACGGAGCAAATAATTTATTAATGTCGAAAAGGCGGAGTACAAAGAAGATCTCTCAAAGAATCCGATAAATTGACGCGCACAAAGCATATCCAATTTAAGCACGTCCTTACAATCAAATTGGATTGGATGGATCGGCTCACCCAAAGAAGACGTACGGCCCCTCCTGCTAATTGACTTAATTAATTAGAGAATGCCTCTAATTATCTCTCTCCCCGCAATGCATGTGCTACCGCTGTGTTGGTGACCACCAGCCTCAAGAATCGGTTTCCTTGGATTCAACAGAGGACTTAATTAGGCACTTAATTAGAGATCCGGCTTCTCCATCCGTACAACTACTACCAACATGCTCTTAATTAATTTGCATGGCTTCTCAAATTTGGTCGCGACGTCATTAACTTGACCGTATCATTATATATAATACATGTCTCCTAACTAGAGTCTAATTCTAATTTAATTAGAATTACACTCCTAATTATAATCCATATATGCCAAATTAAATTTAAATTATATCCAATCCCAATTAGATTAGGATTTAACTCCAATTTAGATAACTACAAATCTAAACCAAATATAACAAAGTCAACTTATTAATTAAACAGTAATTTTGATAGGATATCATGCACATAATCCTATAAAACTTCAAAATATTAAAAATCTTATTTTGTTTCTTTTAATTTTGATAACCAAGCAAGACTATCAAAAATAGGTTGAACCCAACTTTAATTTGCATCACTTTTTTTATATGTTCGAATATAGAAAATAAATTTTTTTGTGTTTTGAAGTTTTATAAAACTATATGCAATACTACAACCAAAACGATTGTGTTATTAATAAATTTAATTGAAAAGTGAATCCTATTGAACTATTCTTCATGAAGTTTGAGGGGTCTAATTGCCAAAATTTGTCCCACATTTTTTTTTATTTTTCCCTTTACCATTCTCTAATTTTAAAAAAAATTATATTGTTTTTCTATATTTTTCTCTTTATTTCATCACGAGGATTTGTCCTAAAGCAGGATTGTGAGAGGTGCACTACAACAAAAACGGTTTATAGCGACACTTTTAAATGTAGGTATATGTTAAAAAAGTGCTGCTAGCTAAAATTACCGACACTTTTAAAAAGTGTTGCTATATGTGGGATCGCTAGGCATATAGTGACAGTTAAAGAGTGTCGCTATAACCTAAAAAAATGCTGCTAATTTACTAATATTTATTTAAGCATTTAGCAACCGCCGAAACTCTATCTCGTTAGCTGCGGTGGCGGAGGAGGACGACAGGAAAGGCTCTTCGTCTAGAATTTCAGTGGATTAAGTGAAGAGAGAAGAAAAGATGGTAATTGATTTTTCTTTTTTTTTTCTTTTCTGTTTGTAATCGGGCCAAATGGACTGGGTGTGGTTGGTTAAGTAGAGTAATCTTTTATTTTTGTTTGGATTGGGCTTTATATTTAGGCATTAGTAGATGTTTTTTTAAGTTTTAGCATAAATGGGACACTTACTCAAAAGTGTCCCAAACATGTGTTCCTATAACCTAATTATGTTGTAGTGGTGATACATCTTACAAATTAATATATGTGCGGCTAAAGTGCACATTATGAACTAGTAAAGTACTAGATTTCATTGCCTTTTGATTTATGTCTAACTCTACTATTTACACAATTTGTAAATATGTTATTTTGATAGCCCACTTAAAGGCAGGAGCTGAGCTACTATAGAAAAAATAATAGATGAATAGTATTTATTTGTGACACTTTTCAGGAGGTCACCTATCGTAAGACTATTCTAATCCTAACACGCTTAACTCGTTTAACCTCTTGAGCCTAACCACCATTCAAAATGTTATAGTCAAATTAAGAATTTTAGCCATATTATATCCTATATATAGGATTACCTGTAGGTTCACATTTTTCTTCCCTGTAAGTCCTACCGTTCTCGTCGGGCTCAGACTCACAGGTATCAGGCTATGTGTGATTCGTCTCGCTAGCTTTAACCAACCTTGTGGGGGGTGCCGCGCACTACCCACAACAGCCAACAGTATGAGTGCTTCATTTTTTCCGCTATATAATTCTGGCTCAGTCGAGACTCATCTCACACTTCCGACTAGTACTCCTAAGTTCGTAGTCAGGGTCATATAGTGGGTAGAGCGTGGTTTCCCAACTGACGACCGCCGTGAGTAGAGTCTGGCCCCCCACAAAGTTGGCTAAAGCTAGCGAGACGAGTCGCACATTGTCCAATTCTTATGAGTGTGCTTTAGCCTGACAAGTACGTCAGGACTTAAAAAGGAGAGATATACGGCACTCTCAGAATTTGAAATAATCATATATTTTAGATATAATAGGATTAATCCTCTTAATCAGATTATAATATTTTGGACGATGTCTAGATGCAAAAGATTAAGAGGGTTAAGCATATCAGAGCTAGAATAATTCTAAAATTGATGACTCCCTGAGATGTGAGTTGTCACACGGACACTTTTTCACTGCCGAATACTGCCGATCAATCCAAATCTGAACGCAGTGTCGGTAGTAATGAAGGGCACATCCAAGTAAGGCACATGCATCTTGTAGACTTTTCTTTTTTTATTGTTGTTGTTGTTGTTGTTGTTGTTGTTGTGGGGGCAACTTCCCCGAAGAAGAACAGTTAAGCCCTACACCAACACCTTATATACTGGGTATTACTTTTTCTCCCTAGCTAGTGCAACTAATCCCCAGAAGAATACTCCACCAGGTTTACTATACTATATACCTCCACGTATATGTATATATACAAAGAGGTGCATGGCCATTGAGATGTAGTAAACATAGTAAAGTCTCAAACATCTTAACTACTAGAGAAAGAGAGAGACCTAAAGAGAAAGAGATGGGTCTGAGCAAATGGCTTGTGTTGTTTGCATTGGTTATCATTCTGGGAGCAGCGGCGATGGTGACGGCCGACCCGGTCAGCGGCTACCCCCCGCCATCCCCTGAGAAGAAGCACGAGCACAAGAAGCACCGCCACCACCACGACCACCACCGCCACCGCCATCACCACGACCATCGCACGCCACCGCAGAAGAAGGGGGACAAGTCGACGTACCCTGCACCCCCTCCCAAATACTGATCAGGAAGATATCCTCTACGTATACGATTATACGTAGACATACGTATACGTACGAGAACGTCACTTAGTCACACCGTAATATTGCATGCAGTACGCATGTGTTTTGTCATGTTACTTTCGCTTGTTGTTGATGGTCATTTTCACCGATTTATGTTCCGCGTTGTTGCTTGTTTGGCTATACCTAGCTTTCAATAAACTTGTAATTTCTTAATTTCTCGTGTGTAATAAAAGTCACAGAAGCAGTATAGCTGCAGCTGTTGTATGAGCTTGCATATGTTTGGATATAAACAGATGTTGTGTTGTGTTGTGTTGTTGTATGAGTAATGTGACTGAGATGTAATCTAGGTATTACGGACGCAAATACGAAATACAAGATGACTCGGACATAACGACTCAATAGCTTTAAAAGAATTAAGACACGAACATGGTATCAATACAGCTAATAAAATATAATAATATAGATTTATGAGCTAGGCTTGTGTACTTTTAGAAATACCGTTACTTCTGTTCCATCAAGTCGTTTTCGATACTGTGACTCTCAAATCATCGATCGGCTCTGTTAGATTTGATCTAAAATATTTGAAGTATCTAGAAAATAATTTCACGATTTCTTAATATCATTTACTTAATGATCGAAGAGGGCTAAAATCAATAATTTTAATGGACTTGCCGTTTGCAAGTCTAATGGTATAAAAATATCAAAATCATATGAAATTTGACAGAAAAATTTTTATACTATATAAAACAAGTTCAATATTTTTAATCTAGAATGTTAGTGCCATATCATCACTAGGTAAATGGTAACGAAAAATTACAAAATTTATTTAATTTCAAGACATTTTTAATACTCTAGATGAAGTCTAACGGAGCAAATTATCGATTCGAAAGTCTTAGCATCGAAAATGACTTGATATCGTGAAAGTCACTGTGCTTCAAAAAGCACAAAAGCTGGACTCAAAAATTTATTATATATAAAATATGAATTGAGCTTCTATGCTTTTAAAAATACCAAGTTATTGGTGCTTGTAGATTTTTAGTCATTAGATTAAGAGATATGCGGTTAGGATGATGTAAACCCCCTAGGGTTGAGTGGGTGGTTGATTGAATAGTATAATCTAATGGTTGAAAATGATCCGAGGAATAGATCTAACGGTAAAAAACTTACAAGCACCAAATGCTTAGTAACTTTACAAGCACCATAGCTAGACTCTATAAAATATTGGTTTTGTCAAACTATTGTTATATTTCTCATACGAATAAAAGTTAATAAAATTTTTACCGATAGCTCAACTATTTTAAGAAAAAAATTCTCCACCATATATAATTTATTTACATTGTCCACAAAGAATTTACGTGCATTCATCAAAAAACTAAAATATTTACCATCTTACATTATATATATATATATATATATATATATATATATATATAAAATTAGGTTACTATACTATCTTTAGTACCGGAGCTCCGTGCTTCCAAAAGCAAACCAGCTCACTCTATATATATATATATATATATATTTTATGGATGCCTCATGGACGCGAGTCGAACGGGCATCCATGGTCTGTCGTCCATGTTGGACACGAGTCCAACACGAACACGCGAGATTTATAGCCACGTCCGTGGTACATAGCATGTAATGTGATTTTTGTATGCGGTGCTAGGTGAACTAATTAATTAGATAAAATATTTTAGATCAAATTTAATAGAACCAATTGCTAATTTGGAAGTTTCTTCATTGAAACAACTTGGAAGCGCGATTTTTAATTTCGATATTATTTATCTAGAGATGGAGTGATCTCAAAATAAACAACTAAAAATAAATCTCATGAAAAATAATGGTACAAATTCTAATCCAAGTTAAAAATATTTAAAATAAAAAAATATATATGTCGACAATTTATGAATTGAATTTGAAATGTTAGGTAGCCAAATCAAAATGATCCATCGTTCCGAATTGCTTGCGAGTTTTCTCTATAAGCAAACCTGCAACATCTCATCCGTACTCCGCAAAAAATCAAGGTCACCCCTAGACCAAGAACAACCCTAGAGAAAATCCGGGCTCGATAGTTTCGTATTACAAAACAGCCACTTAGCTCGCTCGTGTTCGGCTCGTTTACATCCCTATATTTATAGCTAGTACTACTGGGAGAGCAATGCCTTCACAATGCTTAATAATAATAAAAAAAATTACCATTGAATCGTTGTGATAAATCACAATGTAACTACAGCTGATCTCAATCCTTGTTCATTCTCAGTAAGAAAAGCAAATCACTCTCTAAACTCACTGGTTTCTTTTCAAAATTAATCACAGATAAATAATCTATCTACATAGTTCCAAAAGAATCCCTACACTGCGCCTTAAACAGCGAGGAAAAAAAAAAGGAAAGAAACATCTTCAAGTTGTAAAAATTACTCCCAAAAAGATGAAAGAAACTCTGCAGTAGCAGTTATTGCTTCGGCGTAGGATGACCGGTCCAATACGACTTGACGGCGACGAGGATCTTCTCCGGGTGGAAGGGCCCGCTCTCGTGATCCACCGTCTGGCTCCTCCACCTCATTCCTTCTATTATCGACCGGACCTTCACCAACACCTCCGCTGTGTCGCGGATTATCACCGCTCCTTCCGGCCGCAGTATCCTATCCATCTCCAGGAGAATGTATGTTATGTCGCACCTGCAATGATTTCACCATCAATTTTTAGATACAAAGCGACACCCCAACTTTCCAAGGGTTCACCCATCCTAGGATTACTTTAGTCCTAACACATTTAACTCTCTTAGCCTCTTGGGCCTAATCACAGCCCAAAATGCTATAGTCGGGTTAAGAAATTTAGCCCTATTATATCCTTTATATAAGACTATTCTAAATTCTAAGGGTGTTATATTCCTTTTCAAGTCCTGATGCCCTCATCAGACTCAAGCACATTAACAAGTGCAAGATAATGTGAGACTCGTCTTCCTAGCCATACCCGATCTTGTGGGTAGCCTCATTCCACTCACAATGGTTATCACCCGGGAAGCCATGCTCTGCCTGCTGTATAACTCTGACTCTGTCGAGATTCATCTCACATTTTCTGCTACTGATTGACACTAATGCCAACTATGACGCCCTACTTCCCAAGGGATTACCCATCCTACAACTATTCCAACTTAGCACACTTAACTCTCCTTATCTCTTTAGCCTAACCATCGTCCAAAATGGTATAGTCGGGTTAAGAGGTTCAGCCCTGTAATATTCTTTATGTAAGACTAATTCCAAATTCTAGGGATGTTACATTCCTTCCCAAGCCTTGACGCTTTCGTCAAGCTCAAGCAAATTCACAAGCACTAGGCAATATGAGACTCGTCTCGCTAGCCATACCCGACCTTGTGGGTAGCCGCACTCCACTCACAACGGTTATCAATCGCGAAGCCACGCTCTGCCCTCACATTTTCAGCTGGTGATTGGCACTGATGCCAACTGTGACACCCCACTTCCCAGAACAACTATTCCAACTTAGCACACTTAACTCTTTTAACCTCTTTGGCCTAGTCATCGCTCAAAATGCTATAACCGGATTAAAAGATTTAACCCTATTATATCCTTTATATAGGACTATTCTAAATTTTAGGGGTGTTATTCATAAAAACATGACGAGAAAAGAAATCTAACAGAGCAGTGTTTATCAGAAAAGCTTTTGCATACTTTTGGTCACATTCTCCTTAAAAACTCAATCTGATGAAACAAGATTAGCTTCACATAAGATAGCTGACAGGTATATACCAACTAGAATATATTTCTTCTTGTTATCAAGAAGATGATGGAGAATAAGATGTGCCGAAAGAGAAGTAACACTGAACTAAGCAGCTGATTTTGTTACCTGTCCTGATAAATGCTGAACACGCCATCGGCGTGGATGAGGTCGTAGGTCCTCGGATACGTCGAGAACGCCTCGCACCAGTCCTGGTACGTCCCGATCAAACCTCTCTCATATATAACACCGAGCGTGTCCACCGCAGAGTCCACGGGAACAACGTTCATTACCCACACCGGAAAATGCACCATGGCCGCCGCAAAACTTCCCAAGTTCGCGTTCATGTCCATCACGTTCCGGTACCGACCCTCGGTCAGCTGAGGGATGATCTTCTTGTAGTTACTCACCCGCGCCGCCCACAACTTGTTATCATCCTGGAACTTCTCGGCAGTTATGCCTGGGATTGAACCTCTACTTATTCTTGGTGGAATGGCAAATGCTCTTTGAGGCCATTTCCCCAGTGATCCACCGGCGACTTCTTCTGGGCTCTTCGCCTCCGGCAATGGGGTTATGCAACTCTCCATTTCCTTGTACCTAAAGATGAAAATAGGTATCAGTAGTCATACAAAAGCTAGTAAGAAGCTGTTTTACGCTGTTTGAGTTCGATATGGACACGAATTCGCTATAATATTGGCTTCTACGAATAATAAAGTTCTTGTATAAATTTAACTGATTGTTGGACAGATGTACAATCAAATATATGCAACATCTAATACTATAATGACACAGCAAAATTTTTTTTTCTTTGAGATAAAGGTTGCACGCTACCCGGTTCATTCATTCGGAAAATGAATTCTACTATAGATGTTGAGGCAATGGGGTCGTGAGTGAGTCAAACAGCTACAGAAGCAAAAAAAAACTAAAACAAAAAAAAAAAAGAAGCTTCAAAACTCAGCCCATTTTCTTATCATTTCACGAATTCGTCTAATAACCACTACGGCGTTGAAAGATTGATTTCTAAAAATCACATTGTTTCTTTCCCGCCAAATCATCCACCAACAGGTCCTTCTCAGGTACCCCTTGGGTGTTGTTTTCCAGCATATGCTCCCAAACTCCCCTGACCTCCTCTACAAATCTCAGGATAAATCTTCCTTCTAATATATTGAACATTAAATATCTGCTAAGAATGCATCCCACGAGCAAATACTAGCCTGTTTCGAGTTCACCGCCGCACAAAACACACTGTTGGTTCCCGAACCAACCTCTTTTAAGCAGGTTGGTGTAAGCAAGGACAGATAAAGGAAATCTTAAGCAATTAGAAAAAATCAAGCAAATGGATACCATTCGAACTTTCAAATTGTTTCCGACTTCCCCATTGTTTCTACTACCAAAATATATTCAAACTTTCAAATTGTTTCTGAATTTTCCATTATTTCTACAACCAAAATAAAGAAAATCTTATCTGCCAAAATGTGAAGATGCAGTACCTTCTGAAAACTTGGAGCAGGAAAAAAAGATCAATGTGCTTCTTATTATTATTTGATTTTAGAAAATAGTTCAAGAACTCTGATGGTATGTGTTCATATTGAAATAGCAGAAGTAATCTTTTGGTATCATCCTAAGTTACTGACCCCCTATTAAACTAGTTTGCTCTGATACACAATGAATTGGGAAATTCAACACTCCTATACCGTGGATCTATTTTAAATTGTCGAATTTTATCTTGTGAATTTTGCATTTATAAGCAAGCATATTCTCATCTATCATCTACAAGCAATAGTTCTCAAAATTAGAGAATTACATAAAAAAAAAAGGTTAGTTAATATTCTGAATCATAGTCCTAAGCAGTGTAAAGATCAAGACAATTGTGTAAGAGTGTTGGCTGATGATTCAACAGAAAGTATTAAACACGATGCAGTTTTGTACAATATCTTACCAGGCGGCATCTGGGCTATTGCTGTCGCAAATCCGAGGAGCTTTACCGACATCACGGCTTTCATTGCACTCGATGTGGTTAACGGGTTTCTGCCAAATCGCGAGATCTCCCTTCTCTGCCACTTTCCTCCAGCAGAGGCGCTTCGCTAAGTCCTCAATCTCATCCTGCTCTCGCTTCAAATCCTCCTCCGCCCTCTGCCATCCCATGTGATGAATATTCCAATTGATCGGCGGGCCCGAGAGGATCCAATACCCGCCCGGCCTCAACACTCTGTCCACTTCAATCAAGTACAGCCCGTCTGTCGATTAGAACTATCAAGTGTGTTAACAAACGATTTTCCACTGCTGTCATCGTAACGAAGAGAAACATTACGTAGAGAGATCAACCGACCGATGACTTACCGAACTTGTTCCAAGGTATCAAACATCGGGAGCAGTGCGCGACGTCGAATGCTCTTGCTGGGTACGGAATCCTTTGCGACGCCAGCACACCGATCATAGCCGGCACTCCCCGTTCCAGCGCGAACTGCACTTGCGCCACGTGCGAGTCTCTCGGCGCGAACGACATGGTCAGGACATCCCTCTTCAGAAGATAAGCTCCCCAGCTTGCCACCTAACCAAAAACAAAAAAAACCGCTAAACCGTCGAAGTAAGAGATTTGAATTCTAAGCGTCCAACTACGGAAAGTTAGTTCGTAACGATCCGACCCAAAATGCTTAAGTCCAATTATTATTTTTAGGATGGAGTCCTCTTATATATATCCAACGACAACTCCATTCTCATCTGACGTGGGACTATTAAGGTGTCACAAAGTTGCCTCACCCCGCATCCGGTATCAAGTGCTGTTCTGATGCTCCCGTCGGTTAACGAAACAAGCGAATTGATGTCGTCGATATAAGCATCAGCTCCTCTAGGGAACATCGTGCCGCCACCAGGGAACCGAAACCGATTGCCCTCGACTTGGATCCAGTTCTGCACCGCCTTCGAGACACTCAATTCCTTGTGGGGGATGTTATCCAGCCAAGCATGGTCCCTGCTCTCGGGCCACCGAAAGGGGTTCTTATAATCCGGTGGGGCAGGAACCAGGCATCGGAGAAGCTCGCCCGCGCGAGGGCAATGCCTTTCTCGGTGCTTCATCATCGTCTTGTCTAACTTCCGCGCCTTTCTTGAGTCTTGGCATGGAGTGTACTCAAACAGTTCGAAATTGCAAGGCGGGAAATTCTCGCTCGCGGTCGTAGACGCATTGAGGCTCGCAACTGGGTGGCGAGATTGGAAATCGAGGTCAAATGCATTAGAGGGTCGAGGAAGTGCTTCGCGGCACTTAAGTCCGACGGACAATTCGGAGGGGCCGAGGCCGGATTTGGCGGTCTGCCAAGATCCGAGAAAGTAGAAGAGTGAACAGAGAGCAGTCAGACCCAAGAACCAAGTTATGCGCAATCTCGCAGATTCTGAAAGATGGATGATACTGGTAAAAGGATTGTTCTCCCTCGCCATCTGATCTGCAAGTAAGTTTATAATTACACATTCAATTCGAATTCGAATGATGATGTTATAAATATTAGAATTACAAGGTTCAGTCAAATAGATTAGGAAATGAAGCGCATTTTTTTTCTCATTGTTAGAGAACTTAAGATCTTGGTAAATACTTTTCACAATGTTGGCCATTCCATCTATTTGAATTGGTTACATTGATGATTGATCCAATCTCCTAGTTAATGGAGAAATCTTATAAGCTATGCATTTGATGGAGAAATCATATAATATAGAAATCAGTTTTCAAGCAAATAAGTGGCCTGTTAGGTATTGAGAACGCTTTTCTGTTTTTTGATGCGGCCACAAAATTCATGCACAATGTGTTATCACCTACGAAAACAAACAAATCACACTTTCCAGCTACACATAACGTGCTCTCTGCCCACAATCCCAAGCCTAAGAACGCGTTTGGTTTACGTTATCCTGTCAAGATTACAAGCAATCCTATCAGAATTACTATGTTTGGTTCATTCAGCCTATAATCTGTAATCTGGTTGGTAATGTAGTATTACAAATAGTGCAAGATTATTTCAAAAATATTGCCGGGCAGAAAGTGAGTATCGCGTATTACTAATAACGGATAATCTTACATGTTATGTAAAATTATGTCAAAATAACTTGTAATACTATATAACTCGAACCAAACGCGCGCCCTATGTAGCATTACAATAATAAAAGAAGAAGAGACAGATCAAATTCAGAATCAGTTCCAGGAATGAAAAAGAAGGAATTACTGTACTACATTGTAGAGCCAGAAAGCTGAAACAATCTGCTATTGATAGATTGGGCAGCAAATAAAGTGAGATGATTGTAAAGGTAAAGAAATAATTGCTGTCAAAAGCAGCAAAACACATGATCAGTACAGAAGGGCACATTTGGAGAAAAGAAGTAATGATTGATGAGTCAGAAGATCAGTCAAGAATATCAAAACCAAATCATGAAATCCCAGGCTTTCTGATCTGATCTGATCTTAGATTGATGCGACAGAAAGCAACTACTGATAAAACCAAGAAAGAAGAAGAAGAAGAAGAAGAAGAAGAAGAAGCAGCACCAATCAATTGAATGATAGTTAAAAAAGGAAGAGAAAATATATATATTATATTATTGGAAAAGAAGAAAGTGCCTGCAGGATCTCTTTATAATTACCTAGGGAGAGAAAGGGAAGTGGATTTCCTTTTGCTGTTTGTCTTTACCCCTCTCTCTCTCTCTCTCTCTCTCTCTCTCTCTCTTTTCTCTAATCTGTCTAAGCCATCCAGAGTGGTGGGTTTTTGTTGTGGGAGTGTGCCATGCCCCCTCCTCTCTATTTTTTTTAATATTTTTTCTGGGGTCTATCTTTTTCTCTATGGACGGGAGGAGACGAGCGTCACGAGTCAAGGAGATCTGAGTCCAAAAGAGGGAAAATAATAATAATAATAATAATAATAATAATAATAAAAAGTTTTGGGTAATAGATTTATAGAATTTTTTACTCTAAAATAGATTATTCTATATTTTTATTTATAAAATTAGATTTGAAAGATAAATAATTTATCGTATTTNATAAAAGAGACTATACTCATAAAATACAGTAACCGGACTATTTACGCTATATATACAGAGAGAGAGAGATAGTCAAAGGCTATTATACTCTTATAAGTGTAGAGCACTTCGTATTCAGAAGTTGTTTCAATAATGTAACTTTCGAATCGACGATCCACTCCGTTAAATATGATCTAAGAGTATTTAAAACTTTTAAAAGGTAAATTTCGTAATTTTTTGAAATCATAATAAAGTTCATCAAGCGGGTATAAAATGAACGGTCAATCGAACGACGTCTTAAAAATGGATGATCAGATCCTTCAATTTAAGATCATAGTTATTGATCTTTATCTATATAGTGAGTAGAATTTTCTATCAAAACTTCAACTAATTTCAATTCTTTTACACCGTTAAACTAGCAAATATTTCATACCGACCGTTAAAAATTGTCAATTTTGTGACATTTTGATCGTAAGGTAAATGATGTCGAAAAATTATAAAATTTGATTTCTAAATATTTTAAATGCTCTAGATAACGTTTAATAGTGTGGATCGTCGATTCGGAAGCTCTTTCATCGAAAACAACTTATGAGTACGAAGGCGATCGTACTCATGAGAGTACAATAGCCGGACTATATATATATAGTGTAGAGCTACTTTACTATCGGATGTATAAAAGATTTAATGCTTTCGGTTTTTTGACCCTTGGATCAAGAATTGTACGATTGGGATGATCGGAATCCCCCCTATGGTTGAGTAGTATCCCTAGGATTAAGTGGTCCCCATAGAATAATAGTATTAACCCAAAAATTAGAAATTATTAAAATAGCTAATTTAATGACCAAAAAGTTGGAAGCATTTGATTCTCTATACTTCCGATAGTATAGTAACTTTATTATATATATGAATTGAGCTCCTATATTTTTAAAAGTACTAAGTTATTGGTGCTCGTAGATTTTTAGCCATTGGATTAAGGGATGCGCGGTTAGAATGATATAGGATTCCTAGGGTTGAGTGGGTGGTTGGTTAAATAGCATTATCTAACGGGTGAAAATGGTTAAAGGGATAGATCTAATAGTAAAAAATTTATAAGCACCAAGCGTTTGATGCTTTTACAAGCATCATAGCCGGACTCTATGTATATATATATATGAACTTTCAAAATATGTATAATATTTGACTCTAAAAATAATTACAATGCTTTTAGAAAAATGATGAGTGATTTACCATATTTAAAGAGCAGTAATTAATTTGTTGTATAAGCCTAATTTTATAAATAAATCTTTTAGAGACTACTTTGTAATTATAATATTTTTAGGTCTATTAATAAAAAAAATGAGAAAAAAAATGTCCCTCTTCAACATTTTTTTTTAGATCCTTTTTTTTGGGTATGTTTAATTATTTGATTGTCTATCGAATAAAAATTAAAAAATTATATTTATGTGATTTTAATTCTTTCATTATATAAAAAATATATATATATAAACAAACTACTTATGATTATAAGTTAAATTAAAATCTTAAAATCTAAAATTATATTTAAATTTTAAATTTTATTGTTTGTATAAAGTCGCAAAGGAGAGTATATCACCATAATATTGTTTGAATTAAAATTTACGAACCAAAATATAACGCACCACATAGTGAAATCATACTTATTATCACAAACAATCATTGAATCACTCCACGCATCCATGAAATTAAAAAACTAAGATTCCCAACAATATTAGGCTTAAATCCTCTGCACATAAAAGTAATCCGACCATAGAAGTACTTTTTCAAAAAAGGAAAAAAAAAAAACTCATAAGCTAAAATGTCTCACACATTCTTGTTCTTGATCATGACACGCGCGCTAATCAATAAATATTAAGATCATAGATCCAAGCATAGTGACAATTTCCTTGCAACAAGTAGAGAGAGTGATCATATCATATCCCATATACCCTACTTCGCGACCCCTCGAAACTTTAAGATGCCGCTTAGTTTCGTCAATCTTGCATACGTACTTACCGATTAACAGTGAATTTACAAACAAACCACCAAGGAGACGTAATCGTGATTCACACTGCAGCTATGGATTAAAATGAATAGTTTTGTATTTATCACAGCATAACCCTGCCTCTCCGATCGGAAACACCATCACTCACTTCATGTACTTCTGCAGAAACTTGCGGTGGAAATCGTTCCTGATGGTGTCGTTGATGAATCGTTTCGGGGTCTTCGTCTCCCCGCGAGCCTGGTTCTTGAACACGACATCGTCGTCCCACCTGTAGACGAGAAACAGCAAAAAGCCATATGTGAAAAAATTGGTATGTACACAATAACCTAATAGTAAATTCAAATTAGGCGTAGAAATATATATTGGAACGTGTTTTATGCCCGTGTGATGCACGGTCGAGAATTCATAAGGTAAGGAATTGCTAAAATACATTAAAAATTGCGATACCGATAAACTCTAACTATAGATTTTAAATGATTTTTTTCTCAAACAATTTAAGATATGTTTTAAATATTCTTGATCTATAATGATAAATAGGTAAAAGAAAGTAGAAGTTTTTATCTATTTAGTGGTAGGAAATATAACTGTTTATTTATTTAAAATACTTATTTATTTTAGTCATATATCATATTTATTTAGTTGTTTAAATAAAATTTAATTAATAAAATATATCAAATCAAGAAAATTCAAGATTGAAGAAAAAAATAATGTTCAGATTATGTACTCTAAGCCTAAGGTCCGGGAAAAAAAAGTTTTCTCATCCTTTTCACTAAGAGATGCTTATCAGTAAATTCGTCCTTTCGCCAAGGGATGCTTATCTTTTCGCTAAGAGCCTGTTTGTTTGCACGGAAGTGGGGTGGAAGTAGGAAGGGGGAAGTAATTTTCGGTGAAAACAGACCACTTCCGTTGTTTGGTTCACCGTAATTTTCTTACGCCCGAAAGTCTAGTTCACCCAAAATAATGAAATTGACTTCCCCCTCCCATGGGGCGAAGTCAATTTCGATGAGGTGAAAAGAGACGAGTGGGAATTAATGTGTTAGGGTTACCCTCTTCTCTACCCTTTCCTCTCCCGAGTCCCAGACCCAACTCTAAATATATTCAATTGTGGAAGTAATTAAATTTTTTATTTTGATTGTATGTCTAAAATATGATCAAATTTGGTTAGGTAAGTTTTAATATATTTTTTGTTTAATTTGTATATTTAGAAAATGATGAAAAATGAATTTGTTAAATGTTAATAATTTTTTAACTTTAGAATTTTATTTGTTGTATTATTATAATTTGTATGCAAACAAATAATCATTTTTTTAAAAATTTTATTTTACAATCATACATATATATAATTATATACATATATAATTATATTAATTTTTATTTATTATAATTTATTATTTACTAAGTTATAAAATAGATAATGATATCACTTCGGAGGTAAGTATACCGGGGGTGAAGAGCTACACTTTTTACGTCATCTACTTCCAACCAAACAAACAACAAAACTCGCAGAACTGCACTTCCACAGTTAGAAACAAACAGCGGAAGTGAATTAATTTTCACCCCAACTCCACTTCAACCCAAAGTTCACTTCCACCCCAGTCTACTTATGTTGAAACAAACATGCCCTAAACGAAAAGGCACGAAATGTCATTTACAAATCTCTCAGTGAATTTATATTTTCTATAGGGAAGGAATGACGTGACTTTATGTACGGCCTCTAAATTCCAACTATTGAATATAATACTATATTAGACACGACCAATGAGAACCAAACCTTCTTTTGACATTGAAGGAGGTGGTGTTATTCAGATTTATCAGTGGGTTTCCTCGCATCAATTCCGCCTCTTTCACCTTGAGCTCTTCTTCCTGCTCCTCTCGCTCCTGCAACATAACAGAACAGCTCTTCATTTCAGTATATATATTAGGAATTCGATAGCTCCTAAACAAGATCTTGCATAGGAAATGGAAGAGGGAAAGGCTAAGAATAGCTCTGTTAACATTTAAGCCGTCTTGCCCATTACTCATTAGCCCTTAGTAGATTTTGAACTGCAATATAAGAATTTTGGCTCTAAGTATAGAGTTGAAGTAAATGGATGAAGGCAGATACCAACAGAGCTTTACAACAGAGGTTCACAGTACTACAAAATTTCATTGCTTTTTCTTTTTTCCAGGATAATTTCATACTGCTTTCATACTGAACCTAGAGATTTCATTGTTTATCTGTGCTTCATCGCCGAGTCAAGCAGACAAGCAGTTTGTGATAGGCTTTAGACTCGCTAAATTGACTGAAGTGGTTTATAGGTCAACTTGGTTCTCAAGATCAAGTACAATTTTAAGAACATTGGTCTGACACCATTCAACTGGATGAACAAGATAACGTAGAATTTGGAGTCAATCAAAGGTATCTCAAGAACCTAACAAAGGAAATATAAATGCAAACCCAGAAAAGGGCATGTTTGTGGGAACAATACAGCATCTCAGCATCAAAATTAGCTGCTTATTGAAGAAACATTCCTAAAGCTGCCAAATAATAAAATGAAAAGTAATTCATGAAGAAAAGCTCTAGCTCACAAATCAATCGCAAACTTCAAAAAAGCCAGACATGTAAATTCAACCTTCCAAACAGTATAAGAGCTTAGATACCCTTTTATGACTATCTTTCTAAAACAAAAATTGTATAAGTTTTAATAATTACTAGTATTGCAATTAAAAGAAAAAAAAAACACAAATAGAATAGCTGAGTGGCTCTGTTGTTTCCCGCAATAGTGTAAAAGAAGGAAAAAAAAGAACTTGTGCATTATAGTTATTCATGCTCAACACCTTTATACAGTTATGCTTAACGATAGTAATGCGGAGAATTATGCCAAAACAGAATCTTAATAAGCAGATACGAAAGAAAATGAAAATACGCACCTTTCGAAGCTTCTCCTCCGCTTTTTCTTTCTTTACCTTCTCAAGCTCAGCCATAAGTTCCGCAGTGTCATCATCATCGTCATCGTCATCATCATCGCTACTGATCAAAAATAAGATCTAATGTGAAAAAAATAAAACCTAGAGGCAAAAACAACGCTATATAGAACAACCGCCCTAGAAGGAATTTGATAAGGAAGCAAATTAAGGACAACTTTTCCATTTCTATTAGGAGAAGCTAATTTGAATCTTTATGTACCAAGCAATTTAGAAAGATAAAGAGCTTAACAAAGAAATGAATGTACATCATAGGGTTGACCACGGAACATTGTCTAACTGCCCATGGTTTATACTAGGAATGAAGGAGGAACTAACATTTTGATACAGAATCGCTTCCCGTTTCAACACTATTCTACAGAAAGAAGAATAACCCTCAAAGTTCTCCTCCCAGTATCATACAGATATGAATAAAATGAATCTTAACAGAGCATGCTTCAAAGAGAATTCTAAACCAAACCAAGGAGAAAATGCAAAGGTATTAAAGAAAAAAGGATGTCTTCATGGACAACACCATCACCATCCAATCTTATTCCACAGTCGAAGCAATTTAATTGTAGGGTCGAACAACTGCTCAGACTGTTAATTTTGCCTAGCAATGTAGGCAGCCCAACCTACCCCACAACCGCTTATATGAAAAGCAATACAAGCATCCTAACTTGCTTTTCTCGAAACCACATAGGATTACTACAGCAGAACTCACAAATAAAAAAGACCCTACAAAGATTAATAAATTTCTATGAGTGATTGCACAAATTGCCGCAAAATTCCTACTACATTAGAACACAAGAGGAGGGAAACATCTATATGATGTAAGATATTGTTGTTGATAATTTACACTATAAGTTGTTGTTGTCAGAGACAGATAAACAAAAGACCTTGCAGTGATTTCTCCTGTTTAAAGGAAAAAAAGAATTAAAAATCCACTACATTTAGAATTTATAAGTATCAATGTTACAAAAAGCGGTCTGCGGCCGCATACGCGGCTCAGACCATAAACCTCACCGCATTGGTATGTGGTCGGATCGCATATGCGGCTGCATATGTGGTAAAGTTTTTTTTTTTTTTTAAAGGTGGGCGTGAAAAACAATGTTGAATGAGTTTGCTTGATTAATAATTATACATATACATATAACTATTTTCATAAAAATTCAATTAATAATAATGTATATTATTGCAATTATCCTTATATAAATATAACCTAACTATCTCTCTTCTTATTTTAGTAGGTATTATTCATAATCTATCTAATAATATGTTTATAAATGTTGACGAATAATTTTGTAGTTGTTAGATGTTAGTATACAAGATTTTTTTTGTTTAAGTGTTGGCCTCTCAAATGATGTGAATAACAATTTATTGAAAAAATTATTATTCTACATAAAAGTTTAGCATATTGTTTTTTAGAACAGTAATTTTTGTTTGACAGTTGTTATGATTTTGCATCGAAATTCTATTTATTTCTCTATTTAACAATTAAGAGTAAGCTACTAATGATTAGTTTAGTGATGAGATCCTTTACTTGATATTAATTATTTTAATTTGTAAATTATGAATTGTTACTGCAGGTACTTAGCTTTGTTAGAAAGCATGTATATTTATTTTTAATACCTATAAATATTTTATCAGTATTTTAATAGATGGACCGTATATGTGTCGGCATATGCGCCCACATAATGCATATGCACTATGCTGTAGGTAGGATACCACCAACAGCTTTTTGGAACATTAGAAAGAATGAAAAGGGAATTCAAAGAAAATATATTAAAACAATTGCTTTCCGTAGTTCTTGCGGCAAAATCACCAAGGTACTCGATACCAAAACGGACCTGTCATCATCACTTTCGGATTCCACATCAGAGTCATCAGCATCTATATTTCTTGGAATAATCCTGTCCTCAACTTCCCTCTTTGTCCCTATATTTTATTGCAAACCAATAGGAAGGACATTAAAACAACAAAATGATTTTACCTGCGAAAGTAGGAAATACAAGAAAGTATGCCAAATGGCAGACAATTTATGACAAAGCAAATCACCTTCCAAGAGAAGCTGGCCTGTGCTTGACCCTTTCCTTCTGTCTCTTTCTTCTGTAAGCATTTATATATTTAATGTCAATCCGACCGAAACATGTTTCACATGAAATAAGTTATATAGCTAGTTCTGATTCAGGAAACAGTTATAAACCATTCAAAAGATCGAATCATGCAAAGATCGAAATTTAAACATCAGGGGTCATTGGGTTCTGAAGAAAACAAAGGAAAAACATTTTTCAAGGGGAAAAAAAAAATCCCAGAAAAAGAAAATCCAACATTTTCCGGAGTCTAGATCATCAATGACTAACCTTTTTTTTTTTCCTCACTGTTTGGTTGATGGGAAAAGAAAACGGAAAAATCAAAAGGAAAAAGTTTGGATTTCTGTTATGGCAGTCTCCTTGTGTTAATTTTTCATGTTTATAGAAATGAAGAGTTTGTTTTCCCTGAAATCTGAAAGTCATTTTTCCACCAATTCTAAATTTATGGGTGAAAAGGAGTTATTTATTGCTTTACTGAGCCAAACCTACTTTCAGGACTTTTTCCCCTTCCCCCTTTGGAAGCAAACAGACCCCAAGAGGAATGAGAGCTTTAAGTTCAAAGCAAAAGAGAGTGCGAGATAAAAGAGTGAAAGGCCATTAAAAACAAAAGAAAAGAAGCCAAATATATTACAAATAGAACTCAGGCGAAAGGATAAACATGATTTAAGTAATAATACCGGTAAAGGATTTGTCCTTGGAGACATAGTGCCTGCGCTCGCGCTCCTCCAGCTCCTCCCGGAGGTTCCTCTTCTGCAACTCATCTTGGGTACCCTGCCCTTCTTTCCTGCACCAAGTTGAAAGGGAAAACAAAAAGGAATGATTCAGGTTTACCTCAAGTTTCAGAATCAGGCCTTCTAAGTCCCAAAATTTCCAACTTTCCAGACCAAGGCCGTCAACAATATATGACTTCTGTAACTTTTGTTAAACAATGTTGCTTCTAGCTTCAATAAATGAAGAGAAGGATGGGTAGTACTGACTTGAAATCGTTTAATCAATCAATGTTTTTTAAAAAGAAATTAAAAATCCTTCTCAGCTCAGAGTTTTGAATCTAGGGTTAGGATTTCAAGAAAGAGAAGGGGAGAAGAAGAAATCTGTTTGATCAATTAGGGTTTCTTTTTTTCTCCTTATCTGTTTCTAAGTAGACGAATTTCCACCCCTTTGATCATATAGGAAGTAATTGCACACAAAATCAGTAACAGAAGCTTAGAATTCCGAAACGAGGGTTGGGAAAGGGATTGCTTACTTAATTACGGTTTCTTCTTGTCTCCTCTCTTTCTAAACAAACAAATTCCCAACCCGTTGATCAAATAGAAAGGAATCACTGACCAAATTAGTTCCAAAAATTTGGAAATCTCAATATAGGGTTAGGATTTCATAAGAGAGAGAAAAGGGAGAAGAAATCGAGAAAAGATAGAAGAAAAATCCCATTTGATCGAGTTGGATTTTAAGCCTCTTATTTTTCTATAGAGGAATTCCCACCCCTTTGATCATAAAAGTAGTAGTTCCCAAAGCTTAAAATACAGGTTGAGAAAGGGAGAGGAAGAAATCTTTTTGCTTGCTTAATTAGTGTATCTTCTTATCTCCTTCTCTTTTTCTAAACAGATAAATCCCCGCCCCTTTAATCAATAAGAGGTAATGAGGCTTTCTTCTTATCTTGATCCTGCCAACTTAATCATACATGATATAATTACCGACAAATTGCTTTGACAATCTTAAAATTCTCAAACTAGGGTAAGATTTTCAGGAGAGAGAGAGAGAGAGAGAGAGAGAGAAGGTCCTGAGAGAGAGAGAAGGGAGAGACAAAAATTCCTTTGATCAATTAGGGTTTTTAACCTCAAACTCTCTTTCTAAACAAACGAATTCCGATTACTTTGATCGATTAGCAAGTAATCACTAATCACACACCAAATCGGCTCAAAAAGTTTAAAATTAGAGTTTTTTTTTCCTTTATCTCCTTTCCTCCTTCTAAATAGACGAATCCTCAACCCGTTGATCAAATTGGAAGAAGATGCCAAGTAAAGCACCTCAAGAAGCTATGAATTCTGAATCTAGGGTTAGGGATTTAGGCGAGAGCAAGAAGAACAAAATCCTCTTTGATCAGTTTGGCTTTTTAACCTCCTCCTCTCTTCCTAAATATGCGAATCCCAACTCCTTTGATCAAAAGGGAAGTAATCACATATACTGAATCAGTTCAAAAAGCTTATAAATGCCAATCTAGGGTTAGGGTTCAGGAAAGAGAACAGGACGAAGGCGAAATATTTCTCATCAATTAGGGTTTCTTTTCACCTCCTCCCCTCTCTCAAAATCGCCGAGTCCCAAACCCGGCAAGGAACTCCACATCAGACCTGCTCAAAAAGCTTCGAATTCCGAATCCGGGGTTAGGGTTCGGTCCACGACAACGTACCTGGGCTTGAGGGTGGTGTGCGCGGCTTGGTCGCGGGAGGAGGCCTTCTGGGAGGGGCCGAAGATGCGAGCGCCGCCCTGCTCGTTCCCCCCCTTCGCCGGCGCCCACGTCGGCCGCGCCGCCGTCGTCATGATCCTCCTCTTTCGATGGAGCCGGAGCCAGAGCCGGAGACGAAGATGGGGATGGAGCCGGGTACGACGATGGAGAGGAGGGATCGAGCGTGGGGATCGTCGGATTTGTTTTCAAAACCCTATATGCGTTCGATCGAAAAAAATATAAAAATAACAACTTTATTTACGTGGGGGAGGAGCAAAGCAATTATGGCGGTGAGGGACTTTTTTATAAAACAATCCTCTAAAAATTTTAAAATTTACGAACAAACCCTCTAAAAATTTTATTTGGAACCCTAACTCTTCTTTCGGCACGTCGGCGCCACGTCAGAATTTCTTTTAAAGGTGGTGAATCCCCGCTTTCTACCATTTTCTTTTAAAGACGGTGAATCGTTCCCACTTTCTCCCATTTCTTTTATGCGGTGAATTATTCACCGTCTTTCACTTATTTACTATTTTTTTCTATATCTCATATATAATCCTAACAATCACATAAAAATTTTGACAAATCACATATAATCTTAACAACCTTTAAATCCTAATAATTTATCCATATAATTTCATATAATTTTAATAACCTGAAAATCCTAATAAACTTTTCATACAATCCTAATAATCAAATAAAAATTCTAATGATCCACAAATAATCCTAACAAACCTCACTTTTTTTCTAAATACGGTGAACGATTCACCGTCTTTAAAAGAAATAAAAGAAAGCGAGGCTTTTAAAAGAAATAGGAGAAAACGGAGAATGATTCACCGCTTTTAAAAGAAATTCTGACACGGCGCCGACGTGGCGAAATGATAATTAGTTTTCCTAATAAAATTTTGACCCTCTAACCTATAATTAACTAAATTTTTCTAACGGATTCTAACGGCAGTGATAAATTTGAAAACATCCAAGTTGAACTTTGTAGAAATATATCTGTCATTCAGAACATGTATGAAATTAATTATTTTTTGAGAGAGATGGGTAGCACGCTACCCGCTTCGTTTATTTCATTTAGAAATAAACTTAGCTAGAAATGTGAATCAACTAGGATTCGAACTTGGGTCTCGGGTACCAATCATCAAACCTTTAGCCACATGCTCTCTTTTCATAAAAATATATTGAAATTATCTGAACTATATCCTTACTGAATAGTTCTTGCTGTACATTTTAAAGTATTCCTAAATTTAAAAAAAAAAATAAGAAAAATTAGAAAAAGGGCTTCATTGAATACTTCTCGAACAGTATTAGCCTCACATCAATTAGATTTGCGGTGCAATTTTTTTCAATTATTAATTGATGCAGAAGAAAATAAAAACTATTGATAATAAAAAAATAATATTTATTATCAACTTTTTATTTCTTAGATAAGTACTATTCTATCTATCGACGCTCAAACCCTAGATATTCAAGAACTGAAAAATAAATAGTAAATAAATATGATTATTTTATTATTAAAAGTACTCTATATGACATCTCAATATTCCATGGATGATTTAGAAGAATGTGATAGATTTATAAGTAACAGACACACTAATAATAATTTAGTTTAAGTATTTAAAGCTTGATTTTGGCACGATAAGTTATCAGTACTAGCGGATCGGATCGTTTATATTTGTGTATTAGAGCTTGATAATTAATTAAAAGTGTGAGATGAATCTTGCATCGCGTAGGGATTATGTGTATGATTACACTAAAAATAATAACTTGGTCTTAAGTATATTAGACCCGACAAGTTATTATTACTGACTGATCAAATTGTTACATTAGCTTAATTAAAAAAAAAAAAACCTTCTTATTTGGATGAATAAAAATTCTATTTGTATGCCTAACTTTTTTGGATGTAAAATTTACTAGAAAGTCTTTTCTATTTTAACTATTTTATATAAAATTTATTCCAAATGAGGTAAAAAGAGTTTAATTGGGAGGTAATATAATAATTGCATATTGAAATAATGCTTAAAAAAATTCTTATATTTTTTAGTAATATGAAGATATTTGATTAGATATTGTAAATTCTATGTGGTATATCTATGGCAAAAAATATTTTAATGAGATTCATTATAAGAGATATACCAACTTTGGTACTACAAATGAGTCCAATGTACAACATACAGTGCTCAGTCCATATACATATATTTCTATTTCGGATCCAAATATAGATTTGGATATTGCTCGAATATTAAGGCCCTTTCTGATATATTTTTACATCAGATATAGATACATATTTAGTTATTGATCAGATACTACGGCATTGTTTGGTACATCTCTACACTGGATCTGGATACAGATTTAAGAACTGGATACAGATTTGGATATTGATAGAATAGTAATATCATGTCTGATATTTCTTCGTCGAATCTGGATACATATTTAAATATTGATCAAATACTAAGATCCTGTTTAATAATATTTAATTTCATCTTCGTTGAAACAAACATAATTTAATTAAAAAAAAGTAAATCCCTTCAATGAGTCAAATTTCTAGTAGATACTAGAGACAAGACACTTTGTGGGAATATCACATTCCCCGTTTCCCACACCACTAAAAAAAAAAAAAAAAAAAAAAAAAAAAAAAACACAACTAAAATAAATAACACGTACGTCGCTGTTGAGTGGATGTGAGGAGGAGGAGGCAAATGAAAAAGCGACAATTTCTTAAAATAGTTTATTAAAAAATCCCAAAATAATCTCTCTCAAAAAAAAAATCCCAAAATACCAAATTTGAGGAGAGACTCTGGATGTTGAGAGTATCCATTGCCCACATTATTCCCTGCACCTGGTCCACCAACTCAGCCGTGAATAGATGACCTAGCATTGTTAGTCCGTAAAAATGTATAAAACTTACCTCAACTTAAGGGCAGATAATTCAGCTTGCTGTTCGTGAGTTAGTTCGTATTTGGCTTGAAATGAATTCACGATCGATCGCTCTATTTGGATAAACGAGGCGAATATAAGTTAAATTTTTCAGTTTGAAATCTTAACGAGCCGAAAATGAATTGTGGGTAGCTTGTTTGTGTTCGGCTTAATATAGCTCGAGTGTGTAAAAGGCCAATCCAACATAAAAGAGATCAATATTTTGTTAATTTTAATTATTAAATTAAAATTCTTGTTTTTTTATATTTTTGAACTTTTTAGTCAGTAGTAGAGCTGACAATGTAACTTATTATTCGTGAGTCGGCTCGTCTTTGGCTAACATCGGCTCGTTAGCCAAACACGAGCTATTTTTCAACTCGATATTTTAACGAACTTCCTTGTGTTCGACTAGTTGACATACGTACCCCAACTATTATCCATTTAGATTTGACTATCTAATCTTTAAAAATATTAATTTTACTATCTAATATTTTAATTTATTTGATTTGTGCTAATTAGTGACTTTTTAACTTCAAAATTTAAATGCGTGGTTTATTTTTACAGATTTAGTTAATATAGTGTATATAATTTACGTAACTATAAATTTATTAAAATAAATAATTAGATTAAATTTTATATCCGAAAAATTATTAAATCACCAAAAATATATAGACTCCTTATTTGCGAAAAAATCTTTATTGTGACAGTCACGCCACATGGGTATACCCAAACTCAATCTTATTGTGTCATGTTCGAAGTGCCGTGAGGCTAGTTTGGCCGAGTCTAACAGTTGAGACCCATAGGCGTTGTGTCTATACCGAATTGATTCATTCATTCTAGGATAGTTTAAGCTTTCGGGTTTAATGATTAGCGTCAACGATCCGACAAGTTGTATCAGAAACAGAGCTCACGGAAGATTCGATAAGTGGCATCAGAGACATAGGTCACGAATTCAATTCCCGCATGCTATAAATTTATGCAGGTGTTAGAGAGGGAATTGTTAGCTAAGCGGGAGGCTAGATTAGGCCGAGTGATGTTCAAAGTGACACGAGGTTGATCGGACCGAATCATAATCGAGACTGCAGGTACTGTGTTTGTACGCTTTAAGTGAATTAATTACGTATTTCTAACAACTCGAGCTTTTAAATTAAAATTTTTACTTTTGAGGTTTAAAATCTTATTTTTCCTTCTCACTACGGCAAAACTTTTTCGCCAAACATCTTATCAGAGTACATTATTGGCAAAAATAAAAATAAAAGTTGAATTGCACAACTCAGTGCACTTTAATTTAAAACAAAATATTTTTTAAAGTTTGCTAAACTTATTAAAAACTGGGCCATTTAAGTAGTGAGATAAAATGTGGGCGTAATTGACTGCAACTCAATTGACTTCACCTCAAATTGGATGCTGAGATCGCATGGCACGCAGATTTTTTTTTGTGTGCACATGGACTATAAATTATGCACATGGTGCTATTAAAGTTTTGATAAAAAAAATGTGTGTTGACTTAAATGGGTCACCATCATGTCCTGTGGCGAGAGGTCAAGTAGGTCGAGTTACATTCGAAATGGTACAAGGCCGGGTTGGGCCAAGTCATATTCGAAGTGGCGTAAGGCTGGATGGACTGAGTCACAATCGAGATCTATAAATGCTGTATCTGTTTGTTTTAAATGAATTGGGTACGTAGTTGTAACAGTTCGAGTTTTTGGAATTAATGATTAGTGTTAACGATCCGCCAATATGGAGCTTACTTGAACTATAGATCATTTTGAATCAATTATCCAATCTCCTAAAATTTTGAATTTATTATATGTCCTTTTAATTTATTTGATTTGAACGGGTTAGCATTTCTTTGACTCAAATTTGAATTTATTTTTTATATTTACAAATTTAGTTAGTGTATTTGTGAAATTATAAATTTACTAAAGTAATTAGCTTAACTTTTGACGTCAAAGTATTGTTGACCAACTTAAATCAACTAAATTAAAAGGTCAGATCGCTGATTCAAAATGGTCTATAGTTTAGATCAGTTCTATACATTTTTACCTTTTTTTTTTTTTTCCCATCCCTTTAAGGAGAGGCACTTTTGTGTAATAATTGTACAAAATATAGTATCCATTTTTATATTTCATCTTACATAAAAATATAAAAACTAAAAGATTTTATTGGCTTAATTGCACTATATTATATTGTGTTTTGCATTTTTTTTTCTCACTTCACACACTGTATTTTTTTTTTTTTTTCTTACAAAGGCACGACTCAACTATCATTTTTATTCAATCCCTTCATTACAAATAATATATCTATAATTTTAAATAAAAACTGTTAAAAAATACTGGTTAAAAATGATAGAGTATATATTCAGCTCATTTTGATATAAACAATAATAAAATACATAAAAATAATTAGAAAATAAAAATTTTTAATTGGTCTATCATGAAGATTCATGTTACATTTTTCTACTATTTAACCATATCTCTTAATAAAATTATTAGATTTTGTCTAAAATAATAAATTTGTTAATCAATAATAATTTGTTAATCATAATAGAGAGATTAGCGAGAAAAATATAGTTTGGTATTATTTATAAGAAAATAAAATAGTACAATATATAAATAAAAACAAATCTAAAATATAGTGCATTGATAAAATATAATAATATAATAGCCTCTTTAAAAAAAATAGTATACTGTAGCAAATAAATATAACACTAAAATGCAGTTTAGTATAGTGTGGTTAATTCATTTTTTTATTACTTCTATATATTTCCTATATTATCTTTAATCAGACTATTTGTCATTTTAGATAATTGGAAAAATATTTTTATTTGTTTGTTTTCTAAAAAAATAATTTTTTTATTTTTTTAGATTTTATAAGAAAGCAATGTTTTTTTAATTTTGAAAAATATTTATAAGGATAAAACTACGGAAAAAAATATTTTTCGTGAAAATCTATTTTTAAATGCTGAAGCAATTAAGCTGTGAACTTAAGACTTTGAATACCAATCTTGCTCGATATATTTCTTTGATTTACTTAAAAATATATAAGGAATTTGATTAAAAATTTATGATGAAAATATCATATTCCGCCTTCAAATTATTTTTTAAAATAAAATAAATCATGTCGTAGAAAATAATAAACAACAATTTTTTTTGGAAAAGTAAAAAAACAAAACTTTTCTAGTTACAATTATAATAAAAAATTCTCCTATTGTTACGTTTAGCTAAATACGTTAGATACAATTGAGATTTTTTACGCTTGTCAAAAGAATTCAGAATTAGACTGCGATACTATTAATAGCACCAAGTCATTAGTACTATTAAATTTTCAACCTTTGGATGAAGGGATATAAGGTTATAATGATAGTGGTCTTTCGGGATTGAATGGGTTATTGATTGAATAGTATGATCTAACAGATGAAAATAGTCAAAAGGATATATCTAATGATGAAAAACTCGATAATGCCAACCGCTTGGTACTATCAATAGTATAATAGCCAGGCTCAAAGAATCAAAGGTTAAGGCTTCGTTTGGAATTGCGGGGAGATTACGTTACGTGTGGTAAGAAAGTACGTTGAAAAAATATTCTATTTATTTTTGTATGTAATATTGTGTTCTGCATATCGCGATAAGTCGATTATGATATATTTTCTGCGGTCTCATTAGAGAACGCAGAAGAATATCGTTATATGCTTTTTCATTAGATAGGGCTCAATATCAAACTAAGCCTAAATAGAAGGAAAATAGTATTCGGTCCACCAATCCACGTGGTGAACCCGGTACACGGAATAGTTCCTCATTTTCCACCGACCCCGGAGCGCGCACACACATACACATACACATCCACATCCACATCCACATTAAAATACACGGCACGCTCGCTCACTACACCCCCAAATAAAAAAAAAGAAAAAAAACCTCTCTCTCTCTCTCTCGTTATTTCTCTCTCTCTCTCCTTGAAGAGGAGGAGGAGGAGGAGGAGGAGGAGGGAGACAATGGCGGGGGACGCGAGCGCGCTCTTGGAGGAGGCGGCGCGCGCGGCGGAGCGGGCGCGCGAGCTCCAGGAGGCCGCCGCCGCCCACATCTCGCGGACGTGGACGGAAGAGGAGGCGCTCCGCAAGCGCGCGCTCGCCCTCGACTCCGACCTCCGCCGCCTCCAGAGCTCCCTCGATTTCGCCGCCAAAAAGGGCGGCGGCGGCGACGGCGGAGGAGGAGGAGGAGGAGGAGGACTCGATCCGAGGATCGCGGATAAGGTCGGTGTCGTCGCGATCCCTTCCTCTCTGAATCTGTCTCCGGTTTCCGAAACCCTAATTCGATGCGATTTGCTCAGATCGACGAGGAATTGTACCGCGCGAGGTGTATACTCAGCGAGGGGGATGTGGCGTCGCTGCTTCCGAGCAAGGCTCATGGTGCGTTTTGTGTTTAGTTTCGGGATTTTTCAGGTTTCTTAGGGTTTTTGATTGGTAAATTGTGTGTGGGGACTCCGTTTTCTGGGGAATTTGTATAGGACGTTTCTTGAAGATGTTCCTTGGACCGGTGAATGTGCGGGCGACGAGGAAGGAGGTGCAGCTCAAAGTGAAGGAAGAGTACAACAGCTATAGGGTATACTCTGACTCTAATTCACTATAGAGATCGAAAGCAAGGTCGTGTTATTACTTGCTCCGTGGAAGGTGGGTGTAGATATGCTAGTTTGTTGATAATTGCAAGTCCTAGTGATTAGTTCGGTGTTAATATCATTTTCACCCTTGGAGGTAAAGGATAGATAGAAGTTGAGCATTGCTAATTTGGGGGGCATTAGCATATGCAACTATTATTGTTAGTGTTGTGTTCCTATCAGGAGATGGATAAGCTAAGTTTTACTTCTATGACCAGTTCTGATTCCTTATGGCTTCCCTAAATTCCTTTGTGCTATTGAACATATTCTATGTCAGTGGTGCCAGAATATGATGCGCTGCATCAAATAAGTGCTTCGTTGGGGTTTTATCTCAGAAGTCTGTTCAAGGAATTTCTTTTTGTAAGATGCTTCATTCTGGAGAAATTGAAATAATGAATATCGTAGGTAGTCTTCACCGCAGAGTACAAGACTATTTGGTTTGTTAAATAAACTGGTCTCCTGTTGCTAACGGGATCAGAACACTCCAAGTAAATTGTTGCTCATAACACTATTTGGTTCGTTAATAGGTTGCTAGGAACAACGTCAAGTATTCTCACTTCTTAGCCCCCTATTCCCTACTGCTTGCCACCCACAACCTACCCCTGACTTCACCCTTCTAAAAAAATCATGCCCAAAATTCCGTCTATATTATTATTTGTGTAGTTGTTATTTAAATGCCTGTGATTGTAAGGAACTTAATACTCTTTAATCTAGTATGCCATAAAGCTAGGATGATCTTATAATACTTAAAAGAAGATTTGGCTATGTATGGAAAACCATAATATCCTTCTTAAACAAGTAGTTTACATGATATATAACTAACAAATACTAAAGACGAATAGAAAATATTTTTATATCATAAAGAGTGCCTTTGTAGGTTTGTGAGTAAAGAACTTTCATGAAAATATTCTGTGTAATAACAAAAGATTCGTTTTTGCCTTTGACACTGATATTTGGTTCTTTTTAACTTTTTTCAGACATACATTCCCTATAATATTTTGTTTTATGGTTACTTTATGACTGTATGTCTATCTCTGGAAATCATATTTTGTTATATTGATATATAGAACTGAATGCGTTTTAGAGGCATTCTAAGGTGGTTGCTTGTCTCGTTGCCTATGCATATCACTGAGGCCTTCAAGGTTCTGACTGTCATTTCTGTGTAGGCAGTCTAGCAACTTTTTCGACCTACTTTAGTGTTGGCACATAATCTCAAGATTTAGCATTGCAACTTGCAAGCTTGATAGTACTTCGTGGGATGAAATTCATGACTTCTTATTTAAGTGCTATAAGTTTTCGTATGCCCTTTGTGAACTGATTAATTCAAAAATCGTGCATATGCCTTTATTTTGCTGTTCTTGTCCAATACACGAGTAGTAATGAAGTACTATATGTATATCTTAAACTAAAGTTGAGTTAGTGGTAAATATCTCACTATTCTATCGAACACATCGAGGCTTTCTAGAATCCCTACTTAGAGTTGTTTAGCCCAATTTTTCCCATGAGTTCCTGTACCCTCGGAATGTCAAATCCATGGGTCAGATGGAATTGCACTGACCCGTAGGCTAGGCAGCGTACTTTTATTGTTAACTCCCATTCACACTATTGTGAAGCAAACAAAGAAGGGTTACACCTTAAACTAGAGTTCCCAGCAGGGATATGTAATCATGCATGGGATGGAAATACTGCAGCGTAACAGACCTGATGACAACACTATAACCATCATAAGCAACTTTTGATATAGCGTACATAAGTTTATCTTGGACTACCATCTATATAAATATATGAAAGCAGAGTCTCCTCTGNTACTTGTTGTGATTATTACTCGGAATTGCTGGATGTTGTATAAAGCCTCGAATCTATGATTTGATCGGGATTCTAGTTCAGGTTTTTTTTTTTTTATTTTTTTTAGGGATTGAGTTTTTTTTTTTTATCCAATCTAATTTTTTTTATTATAAAATTTAAAATATATAATTTTTATACATGAATTTTAAAATCTAACATATTGAATGGTTTGATAATAAAAATAAAATTTTAAAAGGTTGAATAGATGATTCAAAATGATTCATAGTTTAGACAAATTTTATACGATTTTATTTTGATTTTAATATAAAACTTTAATATTATATTGCAATCTGATGAGCGATCAATTTTACATCTATAATTTTTTGAATATTCAAAATATGATTGGTCGACTTCTAATTTTAACAATTAGGCATTATAAAATTTGTTACATAGTTTAACATCGAATAAAATTACTAATTGAACAAAACCGATCGATGCTCAACTCTATCTTCATTTGGAATAATTACACTTTTGGTCTTCAAATTAGTACGACCCGTGACAATTGTTCCAAATGTTTTTTTAAACAAATATGGTGATCAAATTGCTTAATGAAATATCATTAATATGTATCTATCATATTATGTATTAATAATTTTAATTATTTAATACTAATATTATTGGCCATTTACTTATATATATATAGAGAGAGTTACTTTTTTTATGATGAATGAAGTTAGATCTATTAGACGGCTAGGATTGTATAAGAGATAGAAAATTCGATCTTAGTGGTTGTGCCATACTTTAGAAAGGCCCGATTGGGATCCTGCACTCCTGTTATAATTACACCGTGCACCGACTCTAAATTATGTATCAAATATAAATTTATATTAAGTTGTTGGAATAATGTAACTATTTAAAAATTAAGAATTTATTAATAAAAAAGTTATATTTTTTTTAATGTACATAACACTATTTTATAATATTTTTAGTTAGTTATAATTTTTTAATCTTAAAATTTTAATAATTATATATGTTGAGTAATTGAAATACTATCTATCCGCTGCGAAGCGCGGGCCCTGCACTAGTGTTCCATTACTTGACATCAAATTTGTTGTTGGCAGGATAGAACCGCTTTTTTGTTTCTTCTGTTTCCATCTGCTCTACTTCTCTTAAGGTCTTCGGTTTGGAACGGGTGCCTTCCGGCATTGCCAGTTCAGTTATATCAGGTGAACTCCTGAAGCTACAAGCTTTCTAGTCACACCATATGTAGGGTTCTAGTTCCCAATGAGTAACTGCAGTAGTAAAGAGTCTGGTTTTTCATTTTTGACAGGCTTGGCTCTTATTCCTCTACACAAGCTTAGCTTTGCGGGAAAACATATTGAGAGTAAATGGAAGTGACATACGTCCTTGGTAAGTGAATATGGTTATTTCTGCAATTATTTAGTTTACTATTTGTGATCATCTAGCTTAGTACACGCTAATCAAGTTTAGACAGATGACCTTTGATATGATTTCTCAACTTGCTATATTCTGATAATGGAGAAGTCATCTGATTCCTGATAAGTTTTGTTTAAATGTCATCCAGAGCATAGATGGAAAGGGTTGAAGCTAAGATAGAAATAACATTTTTCATGAATTCTCCTGTCATAGCCGAATATTGCTATGACTTTGCTATGATGGTACCACCCCTGGCTGTACTACCCTTGGCAAAACGATTGGAAGCTCGATATGATTATGTGCTCGTCATTGTCATTTCCTCTTTTAAGATAATATACTTCTTTAATATACTTTAATATTCTATTTGATACATATGCGCCTTTTTTTTTGTCATCATTGTGGTATTTGTGTAGTTCTAAGCAGTATGAGAGGACATCCTCTATGCCTTTGTGCATTTGAATCAGTAGAATGGTAATATAACGGAGTATTCCCCTTCTACACGGAGTATTCCCCTTCTACTCTATCTATTACAAACTGTGCCTCATTTGTGTTAAGAGTAAATGGTATAGAAACTGCTGCTAGGTTAATCCATGCAGTCAGCGCAGCATCAATCCAGAGTGATTGGATTCACATAAGGTTTTAACAAGGCCAAACATGAGAGATCCGACAAGCTCAATGTTGGCTAAATTGCCAGCTATTTCAATTTTGAATTAAACTCAAACTACTTGAGATTGTATAGATAATTAGGTTTCTAAGCATACAATATTAACTTTGATACAATGTTAAATCAACAATTTCGTTATACAATTTATATACTGCCTTATATATATTGGTGCCTTGTAACTAATGAGGCCCAGTTTGATTATGCAGTCGTATGCAGTGCAGCATGGGCGTTGGGCCATACTCGTCTTTCGTAAAAGCATCTCACAAGATGTTTACGCGAAAGCAATCTGAATGCTGTAATTTACACACAGCGGTTTATACATGATTTTCAGAATGCATGAAATAAGATCATGCTGGTGGTTCATCTTTTAAATGATGATCAAAGGGTTGGAAAACAATAATTGTTGGAAAGTTAAGTCAACAAAAGGATGCAAGAAAATGAAAGGGTGCACTAATTCTTGATGTTAGATACATGACTGCAGATATCAATTTTACATATAGTATCTAAAGTTTTTAATAAATGACTGCCAAACTATGTTATATCATGTTTTCCATCAGGAGCAGAATACTTATTATTTTCGTTGTGACACTAAGCTACAAAAACTTTATTTTGATTGACTGGTAAAACTCTACCCTGGACTTTTTCAGTACCTATAAATCTATTGGACTTGAAGCCTTATGGTAACATGGTCCTTGAGATTTGATGGTTCTTCTTCATTTACAGTTTGTTGTCACACGCTGAAAGAACAGCTTCAGCAGCACTGACTTTCTTTTAGTAGATCTGTATTTGTAAAGCATTTTTTTTCTTTTTTTTTTCTTTTTCTAAAAACATGTTGTGGCAATACTCGGAATGAGTTAAATATTTCTTCTTTGTGATGGGTTTGACTCCAAATATTTTTGCTATGCACCTTGTCCGCATCTCTTAAATATGCTTTTATTTTCGAGGTGGATATACCATCACTATTGTGCCATGTTGATGGCGGTTATAAGTCTTACATGGGAGATAAAGACACAACCTGATTGTGCCAACAAGCAGGTACTTGTTTCCTTGTTTTCCTCTTCATAATGGTCCTTGAGGTCTTAAACCCACACTTTGGCTTTTCTGCAGAGAGGAGTACAGCTTTTTCTGGCGTGGGCTATAATGCAAGGTGTTGCAATGCTTCTCCAAAACAGATACCAGCGGCAAAGATTATATACTCGCATTGCTCTAGGAAAGGTAGTATTCTAAATTTCTCGTGCATAGTGAACTAGTTTTTGCTTATGCAAATAATTGTTTTGTGCAAAATATATTCATCTGTTAAAGCTTCTTTGCAATGCCATTTATCCTGTTCTAGACTCGTACTTTTCCCTGAATAGTTTCTCATAGTTTATATGTCATAAAATTGTAGTGGCGCTACTGCCTAGCCTTATGCTGTCTGAGTTAAATTCTATCTGCTGTTCAAGTTTCGACATAAAATTCATGGTTCACCAAAAGAATTGAGCAATGCCTTCTCCACAACGGTGAAAGGAAAGCAAGGAGGGGAAGCTGTATTAGAGGAGACCAGGGGATTGTATGCAGTTTCTAATTCCAGCATGTAGCTATTTTTTGAGATAGCAACTATCTCAAAGGAGATTTACCCTCATTTTGGAACTTGAATATCAGAAATTGGGTGCCTCTTCATTCTATGTTTACTAATGACAACCAAAAGTCAAAATAAGCATTATAAAAAAAATAGTACAAGTTTATTGTTTGTGAAGGATCTCCTTAGAAACTTCATAGACCGCCTCACAAAAGCAGGAGTATACGCATCTACCAATAAAGTACAATTTATCTATATATGATTGCTGGTTGTTAGAGACTCAACTATGGATATTTTCTGACATAGGAAACTTCAATTCTGCCCGCATAAAGAAGGTGCATGAAGTGTGGCATCTGGTTAATGATAGGAAGAATAAAGCAACGTACTGTTTCCACAGTTGCTTCTTTATAGTAGCTTGCTTCGCCTCTAGAAATAGGCAAGCCTGAAGGATACAGCATAGTGGTCAGCATTAGCAATACATTATCAATTAGGATCCATTGCTGTGAAGTGATTTGACTGTTTCTTTAGTTACACACATCGGAGAGAAGGCTGCTTTTGAATGAAGAATATGCAACATAAAGCTTCTATTCGTACTTTTGCTCTGACCCTGCAAGAGGGTTTTGGGGTGGTGGTGGTTGGAGGGACGGTCTTTAGTTATATAAATCGGAGAGAAGGTTGCTCTGGAATGAAGAATATGCAACGTAAAGCTTCTATATGTACCTCTTTCCGCTTCATTTCATTTCTGGCGGTGAAATTGACAAATGCAAGGTCGTTTCTGTGAAGTTCTGCATGGAATTAACAATAGTTTTGTTCTATTTCAGACATCATTAAAATGCAAGGTTGAAATTGGAGCGATTGAAAATGTAGGGTTTAAGTGAGATAGGGGTTCAAGTACAGATTTTTTTTTTTTGCCCTTTTTTAAAAAAAAATTGAGTCTTTTAATTAGTTTATTCGCAAGTAATATTCTGACTGTGTGTGGGTATGCACGTGTATGTGTGCACATGTGTACTTGTGCTTGCACGCCTGCTTGCATGAGCGCTTGCATGTGCATAGGTGGGGGTGGAGCATGGTAGATGGCGGCGGTGTAGTTGTTGGTGTGCATGCGTGCGTGCGTGCGTTTGTGCAGGCGCATGTATGCACGCATATGTGTCGACGTGCTCAAGTGAAAACTTGATGTCCTGTATTTGGTCATTTTTAAAAAGATTTCCTCTTTGTTCACTATATCTTCCTGCATGTTTAATGATTTTAAGGCAATTTAATAGTTGGCTAATAAGTAAATGTTTGGTTAAGCAGCTGTTCTTTGTGTTGCTTCGTGATGGCGCGTAGTGGGACTCTTCTACTCTCGTGGATATTTTTCTTGGTTTTGATCTTCATCTCACTGTTTGTATGCAGGCGAAGAGAATGGATGTTGTGTGGGGAGAAACTGCTGGTGTCGAAGGGCAGTTGTGGCTGCTATGCCCCATTCTTTTTGTTCTGCAGGTATGCAACCAAAATCTTAACCAATTAAATTCCAGTTATCATAGTTGGTTCCTGTAGTTTTAAACCGATGTCCCTATCAATACCAGTTTAATATGAATCATATGATGCTACTCTTTTCAGTTTTCACTAAGGGTGCGTTTGGTTCGCGCTATCTTTTTAAGATTCCTAGTAATCCAATAGGAATAAAAAAATACGACGGTATTTGGCTAAACGCACTAAGTAATCTTGTTGGTAATACTGGATTTACTTGGGAATGAGATTTATCCCAAAGTACTAATCTTATTTCTTTGAGGGAGGGTAGGTATCCTTATATTAGTGGATTGGAGTAGTTATAATATGTCTAATCTTTTTTTTTTTCTTCCCACCTGTCGGCTAGTTGGTATTATTTTTCTTTACACTCTAACCTTATATCTCTCTCTAAACTTATCTTTTTCTTTGTAAACTTCAATTCTTTTTCTCTCTCTCTAAATTAAGCTATTTCTCCCCCTCTTTTTCTAAAATCTCAACCCTTTCATTCTCTCTAACCTTGACTCTATTTCTCTTTCTAGTTTTTTAATTATGCTCTCTCTTTCTAACCTATATTCTCTCTCTTTGTTTAAAAAAGATGCTAAAATTTTTTATAGTATTATTTAAAATTAAATAAATAAATAAATAAATAAATTGTATATTTTTCCTAATCTTAAATAACATGACTAAATAATATGAGCGTACGAACCAAACACTGAAATACTACATTCTTAGTAATAGAATGAATAGGAATAAGATTCTCGAATATCTTTTTACTCTAGTAATTTTTCATAGTGCGAACCAAACGTGCAATTATCCCAACTAATAAGACTTAAAAGCCAAATACTAACAAAGTAGAAGTAGCTATACTTCTTAGGGTATAGATAGCTTTTGAATGTTTTCTTCCAAGTCTCATTTGCACTAAGCAATAAACCGCATAACTCATAAGAGTTTTATCACTCCTTTATGGGCATTTCAAATTTTTTTTTTTTTCCCAGGGTTTTGAGGCATATGTTGGATTATTACTGCTTCGTACAGCTCTGGACGGCGTCAGCCCTGAATGGCAGGCAAGATACGAAAGCCCTCATTCATTCTGCTGTGTTCATATAATATGGTTGTTTCAAACTCTAGTTCTCTTCTCTTACTCACTCGACTACGCCTTTTTGGTGGGGGCGCAAATTCTCAGGTCATAGCGTGCGGCATCTTGCTCGTGGTGATGGCGGTGGGCAACTTCGCCAACACGGTGCAGACGCTGATGGCGAAGTCAAGGTTCAAGGCGAAGATGAAGAGGACCAAGAGCAAGCAGGACTTCGATCAGTGCACGTCCCCGACGGGACCGTCGCCGACGTCAAAATCGTCCAAAGAAGCGTGATTTAACGAAGAGGAATTTCCCCTTATGGCCTTTCTGAATCTCTTCTTCGTGGTTCTCTCTGTTGCTAATATAATCATCCTTGTAAAGCATTATTTTTTTGTTATGGGTTTGCTATTCATATCATATGTACTACAGTGAGGTAGTGGATGGTCTCCACATCTGGGACCGTAGTCGATAATAATTTAAATCTCTCTCTCTCTCTCTCTCTCTCTCTCTAACAATCGCCCAACAAATTCATCTTTCCCTTGCGGAGGGCAAGGTTGGATAGAACATAGTATTTGTAGTTTGGATAATTTTTTTTTAATTTTTTTTTCTGAAATATTAGACGCATATGAATCGCGGCCTATCTTGTGAAGTTTACTAGAACATTATCGACTGAAGTGTTTCTTTTTTATTCCTCTCAATTTTTTTTTTTTGTTTTCTGCTTTTTTATTTTTTTATTTTTTTTATTATTATTTTTTTAACACTTTTGAAGCCCTTTGAATTCTTTTGATTGGTGATGCTCAAGGTTTCTGTTATTCAATGTAGTGTTTTTGTGGTTACTTTAAACTTCGTGTATATATATATATGGAATAATATATTTCCTCAAGAAAATGACTTCAGAGGCTTAATATATTATTCCATTCTTGAATATTTGATTGTATTATCCAGTTGACAACTGGGTAAGAACCTATAAAAACTTATTTGTACTGGGAATCATTTTGATTTTGCTATTTCATCTTTTAAAATTTTAATTTTATTATTCAATATTTTAATTTGTTTGATTTGAGTTGGTCAACAATATTGTTATTGATTATTATTAGTATATTTCATGTAATTCTTACAAATGTAAATTCATTGAAGTGATTAGCTTAAATTTTGAAGTCAAAATATCATTGACTAATTCAAATTAAACAGGTGGATAGTAAAATCAAAATTTTAACAATTTGAGTAGCTAATTTAAAATAATTCATAGTTAGGTAAATTATTTATTTTGTATTTTTTTTTGGATAAATATTTTTTGAACGTTTGGCGGAGTTTCATTTTACCTCCGAAACTCCTAAAATATATATCTACTAACATCCTAAATTCTAATATTTCATTCATATTATCCTTTCTAATATTTTAAACTCTAATATTTTATTCATATTATCCTTTTCTCGTCAGTTTTTCGCCAAGCTCCGTTAATTAAAAACTAACGGAAGGGGTAATATAGATGAAATATTATAGTTTAGAATATTAGATGTCTGTTTTATGAGTTTAGGGGTAAAGTAAAACTTTACCAAAAGTTCAGAGGGCAATAGAAATACCTGGTTGTTGAAAAAATTTTTTTACAAAAAAAATATATAATTAATTATATTAAAGGTATATTATCAAGAAAAATATTTTAAAAAATAAATAGATTTGATCGCTTATATAGCGTGTGCAGTCGATATCTGAAGGATTAGATGATATTTAGCATTTCTTAATCCAATATCACTAATTTTATTTTAACAAATTTTAATTTATTATAAAATAATATTATATATTTTTACATTCAAAATTTTTATTTGTTTAAAAAGAAGTATAAAATTTTGATTTCAGACTATAATAAAATTACTTGCATAATTTCATAGGAATAATAAAATTTCGAGCAAAACGAGCTGGCTTTTGAACAAATCAGAATTAGCAGCTGGTCGGCTGCAAATCCAACATGGGCTCAAGTCCGCCGAAACCAGCCCCTCCCTCTCCCTCAGCCCTCGCGGGTGAGGAGCGGCAACCCCTCTTTTTGCCTTCTCCCCTTCTCTCAAATTTAATCAATCCTCATCACCATCACCACCACCACCACCACCACCACCATCGGCAGCATCATCTCCTCCTCCTCCTCCTTCTTCTCCTCCATCCTTTCGAGGTTCGAATCACAGCATCATCGCCGCCGTCCTCGTCCGTGATGACCGCCCGCCCTCCTCCGCCACGATGCGCGCCTTCTCCCCCGCCGACGGCTTCCTCGACGGTGCCGACATCCCTCTCCTCCCCCCTTTCTTCTTTTCAACACTATTCCTCCACACTTTCCTATTTATTATTAGACCCAATGTAATTAGAAATGCAGCGTAGTTGGTGATCAATCATGCATCTTATCTTATCTTATTTGTTTAGATGTAGTAGCGGATGCTGCAAATATAAACAATTTCTTTAAAATTTTATTACTTTAGAATTTTTTTTTTTTTCTGTTTAAAAAGTGATTAGAAGAGGTAAAGCTTACATTTTGTTTAAATTTACTCTCTCCAGCTGCGGCTCCACAGCTGCTGCAGGCGGGCCTCAGCAGCAGTCGGATTCAAATGCATTAAACTAAACACCAGATTTGAATCTACATGTAGTTATAACTGCAGCGCACTTGCAACTTAACAGTTCTTGATAACTGATAGATGATGAGTATGATTAGATGTATACAACATGATTAGATGCGTGCGCCAGCAGTTTTTTAAGTCAATTTTTTTCGGAATACATTAGTTCGTAACATCTGCCGACCTTTCAAAATTTTTTATTTTACTATCTGATGTTTTAATCATTTGATTTGAACTATTTTATAACTTTTTCGGTGTGAAGTCGTGTACGTAGCTTATATCTCACATGATTTATGGGAGTACAATTTAATTCGAACGAGCGGTGGGTTCGAATTTTGTAACTAAAGTGTTGTCAAATAGCTGAAATCCAATGAATTGAAATTTTGGATAGTAAGAACAAACTATTTATAGGTTATATGGCTGTTTCAAAATGAGTCGTAGTTCACGTAAGAGTCTGAACAAATCATGACGTCTAGGGACGAAATAAACAAACTAGTGGACAACAATCAGAAAAGAAAATTCTTATATGCCCTGTTTAGATGTCAAAATCTGTTATTTATGTGCTTTGATGATTTTTTTTTTTTTTGTATGACTGGGAGTTCAGAGTCTAGTTTTAGCTATTTGTAGAGTGTCGACAGCCATGATTTGGTAGGATAGTATATATCACCTCA
Source organism: Ananas comosus (assembly GCF_001540865.1). NCBI lineage: Eukaryota > Viridiplantae > Streptophyta > Magnoliopsida > Poales > Bromeliaceae > Ananas > Ananas comosus. The sequence goes on from NC_033642.1 coordinate 1,964,760, forward strand.
CCTGTAAGGTGATTTATCTTATTTAGGAAAAACTACTTGAAGGCCGAATATAATATGCCTTTCTAGACATAGTGATCATACTCTATATCTACCAGATAATATGAACTTCTCGAGTAAATAAAAGAGATGTGTTGAACAAGATGTTCTTGCATCCAAGTAGGGTCATAATGCGCAAGCTATCATTGGATAACTTGATGGGACATGCAAACATGATTGAAATATAATATGTATGTTGTTGCTTCCATTACCTTCTCTGTATGTGCATATGACATGATTTACAGCATATCCTCCATCCCATGAGCATGGAGTGTTAAGACTACTCTTGAACCTTTTCTTATTAGCGATATTGACCTTTTGTGTAACAATTTGAATCTTTCTTTCTCTCCCGTTGTCTTTGGGAGAATTTGGAATTTGAATCTCTGATCGTGGAATATGGTGGATATGTGGCAGTGAAGGAAGGAGTGGACGAGATGATAAAGTATCTGGCCAATGAGCCCTCGCTGGGGTTGTTCTTCGTCCAGCAGCATGCCCATGCTTCCATGCCTCTTCTCCTCGATGTTAGGGTACAAATCCAGAGATCTTGCTTCTTGAAGAGTTGTTACTGATTTAGGGCATGTTTGTTTGGGCTTTGAATCGGAATTGGAATGATCATCTTTCATGGCAACCATTTGGTCAGAAGGAAACACACTTGGACTCCCATTCCAAGATGGAATGGGGGTCATCTAATTTCCTGATTTTGACTCCTGGACTTGAAGCCCTGGGTCGAATATCATTCTAAGGTGAAATGGTAATCGTTCAATCTATTTCCTATTCTGTTTGGGAGCCAAACAAACTAGCGTATTTGTAATACGTTCCCATTGCGGTTCCAGCCTGTTCCAACTCAATTGCTGACTCTGATTGAAATCGCAGTACAAACATGCTCAAAGATCTATGGTTATACTAAAAATGGAAAAGTAATAATAATAATAAAAGGTTCCCTTGTAGTTTCATTTGTTTTGTGTCAATAATCTTACCGAGCCAATGTGCAGGTTAAAGCTATTGTTATGGTATCGTAGTAGCCACTTGTTCACAATGCTAGCCTTTTCTTCTATCTATATTTGTTGCATTTTATTGCTGTTCATTTAATCTTACAATGGCCTTTGTTCCCCCTGTTGCAAGTACTAAGTTCTTAGTTACCACTTCCTTCTCATGCTCACTGGAAAGAAAGAAAAAATCTATATTGTATTGTATCTTGTAGTAATATTTTATTCCTTATCACAAACAAAATAACGTGGTTATATTCCCTTTCTTCTTAATAGGATAAGGTTGTAGAAGAGGTCCATGAAGTAACCCTGCATACTGAAGACATAGAGGATTCAATTTCTGTAGTGCAGTCGATGTCAGAATACGGACTTCCAATTGTTGACGAGATGATTAAGGACATAAATAAATCTCTTCTTATCATGTCAACTACCCAACCAAAGAGAGGGTACGTCTTTGCATCATCATTCTGCAATCCACTGAATTGTGATCTTTGATATACTATCCAACAGTAATAAGTTTAACTAAATCTTGTGCCTTTGGCATGATTTTTTTTAATCATAACTTTTGTCACCATGCATGTACCTTCGAATTCTAGCTTTGCTGTTATTAAATAATGCGATTTTTCACCATGCTTCATGTATATGTTGTTTGTTTCTGTATTCTCACTTTCTTTTTGTTGCCAGATTAGTTATTTTACAAGATAAACAGGTTTTCACCTCTGCCTTTGTAGATGGATGCTTTTCTATGTACATGTATATGTATAGGCTCATGTTGACCATGAGAAGCTTCATACGCTTATTTGTATGAGATGTAGTTAATGACTCGATAGAATTACTGTTTTGATCGAACATTGATTGGCTTAGATGTCTTTGCCCTTTCCAAGCATGAGACACATGGGTTTGCTTTCATTAGTATGATGGACTATTTTGAAATATGAAGCAGAAAGTGCACTTTGTGCTTCTACCTTCATTATTTGCACTATGCAGGCCATTCACCACCTATATAAGGCAGTTATATTTTTTTAAATATTTGAAGTAAATGTCGTTACTAACTAGGTCTTCTGACTTAGGGGATGAATATTTAATAATCTGATAAATATTAGTAATCCCTATCTTCCTATAGTTATGGTGATTATTTTTCGTTATTGTTACTTGATGGTTGCTTAACATATACTATGATCTAGATATAAAATGGAGCTTCTTCCTTTTGTTGTCGTACACAGATATGTGTTTATGTATGCAAACTCCAGACGGTTAGCTATAAAAGGTGATGCAACTGTAGTAGCAATATTGTGGTAATGTGTTGCGGGGTTGGAGTGGCGTAATATTGGTAGATGCACTGTAGTGACATACTCAAGCAGCAGTAGTTTAGAAGTGGTACTGTAGTAGTTTAGGGGAAGGAAAGAGAAAAAGAAGAAGAAAAGGAGGATGAAAAAAAGAAAGAAGGGGAAGAAGTCGGCCTCACAGATTAACTGTCCCACAAGCTCAATCTGACAGGGATCCAATTCTAGGATATTTGGCATTGGCCAACTCTAGCTTGAGCTGATAGGAAGGAGTCAACTAATTTCATTTAAGTTGATCAGACATAGCGCCCATGGAGTTTCCATTGTGGTTATGAATGGGAAAAAGGGCAAAAATCATTGCTCATCTTTTAACTAGATGTAGCCTTTACATGATTGTTCTTTTCATCTCATCTTAAATCTTGCATAGAAAACATTCATGAGACGGGGGATTGTATGTGGAATAGAATTTAACGTGGATCTTAAATCATGGCTGTAGGCCAACCATGATTAAGAAGCTATAGCATAGTCAGCGTTTGGGTTTAATAAAGAGGACATGAAGGGAAGAGAACAATTGTTGTTCAAAGATTCACTCAATCCATAGTATAAACATGAGGCCTTAGTGAACGTCCTCTAGTACGAAGCAAGCCTACTCTTTCCTATCTTTATTCTTGTTCACTAGACTTTCTTTTTTTTAATTCTTTCTAAGATTGTGGGCAATTGGAGTTTGTCGGTCATATTTTCTCTTAAGTGGTCATGCCTGCTGAGGAGATGCCGGATTAAGCCGAGGGTTGGTACCTGTACCTTAGGAGGTATGCTTGTTGTAGTGCCTACATGAGACGGTCTAAGTGCTCTTAGGGTAGCGTCTAACACACCCCCTACCAAGGCCCTTGCTTGAATAAAAGGATGAAAGATTGTTACAAGAGCAGAAAGCATGATCTATATAGTATGCAAAGCAAAAGTCAAAAAATGCAAGCACATGCTAAAATAATTGTTTTATCGTGGTTTGATGTTTACGCCTATGTCCATGCCTATCTTTCTCCAGAGGCATCAGATTTCAAGTAACTCGATGGCCTTTTTCACCAGTAAGACCAAGCCTCTTAGGCACACAACCACAGTTCAAATACTCAAAAGCTTTTCAAATGATTACACTTTTATTTTGATAAAAAGCTCGACCTCAAGATGTCATACTTGTAGCCAAAAGGCTAACTAGCTGTCATAAATATTTGACATGAAAGCAGAGAAATATCTGTATGCACAGTCAATCGAGCTAGTGCGTTCACTCAATCAGGTCGCATTTTTATCTCCAAAGGCTATTCCTGATGATTATCTTGCCTATGAGCCTATCTGAATTTTTGAGTGGCTCAAAACTATCCATAAATGCATGCAATTAAACAAGCCTTTTATTGTAGGTCAACCAGGCCTTTTGGAAAGATAATCCAGACTTGGCCTGGTGGCCATCTGTACGCACGGACGATCACACTACATCAGTGCAGTCGAATGAACACTGCTATTTTGGTTTAGTCATCTTCATTTGTACTCAAGTTGTGATACATTTTTGGAGTAAAGCATAAAAAAGACCAAAAATGGCTGTGGAGCCTTCGCTTTCATAGAGATTTCATTTGAACATTTGCTTGAGTCAAGTCCAGGCCAGGTGGAGTTAGAATCTGTTTGGGTTTGTCTGATCTGGTTCTGGTTCAGTTTGTCTTTAACCATCCTTGAGGGCAGTTTTGAACCCAAAACCTCAATAGACTGTTAACTATTAATATTTTAAGGTCCATCCAAAACTAATCGAACTGCATCAAAAGGCTTTATGAATTTTCTACTATTTATTGTAGATGGTTATGACAAAATCCAAAGTGAATAAAAAAAATAATATATGGATTGAAGATCCAATAATTTGTGACTATCAAAAGTATCAATTTTGAAATATGGATTGTATTTAATCTTCTACGACTTGTGACAAAGTGATAATAGCCAAGATGCTAATGCTTTTCTTTTCTTGCATTTCAATGAATAAAAATACAAATGCTTTTTGACATATAGCTGACATCTCTATGCATGCGTTTTGAGTTATCAGATTTTCCTTGGGTACTTAAACCTTGTATGCTGAACTTTTGGTCTTGGTTTCTTTGGATATTGACATGCAACTTTCACTTTGTTTTCAATTGAAACACACTTTCAGCAAGTTCATACAGCCTGTCTTTGCATCGGAAATGTTTTGATCGCTCACAGATTTTTTTCCCCCCCTCCAAAACATCAACTGTTTGTTTAAAATGTTAATTTTGAATTAATTAATAATTATGATAATTTAGGTTACATTTCTGAGTATGTAAGGGTTTTCTATTCATCAACAACAGACGCAGATTGACTTCTGTACTTCTCTACACGATCTATATACCAAAAGCCTTCAAATCTAATGTTTGGTGGAGTTGTGTACTGATCTGAGTATTTGAATCCTAGATCCCATTTGAGATTTAATTTGGTAAGAGAGATATTTTTGTGGGTCTGTAGCATTTGTAGAATTTTAGTAGTGGATGTTGGGGAGGAAGGGGGGATAGCAAGATAGCAACACTATATCATTGGACGAACTCCGGACAAAGTTTTACTTCTTTCATTCGGGCAACTTTGTTACAATCGTAGACAAGTTTAAAACCTCTTATATAAGAAGGGAACCACTAATGATGTTCATACAGAGGCTAGGCACGTAATTTAAATCGTGCGATGCTTGTGCCTTTCTAGAGGTCGATTTTAAGTCCGCCGAGCCTGTTTGCCTGTGTTTACTGTTCCTTGATATGAACACTTAATAGATGGACAACTTAGAGCGGTCAGAACAAGCATGAATCATAGCTTATGTATCTAACCACAAGCATAAACCTAATGCCAAAGTGATCTCAAGAGTCAAGACAGGCCTGATAATGGTCGCAGATATGCATGGCCTAGAGACCACCTTGCTTATCTGTTGGCATCGCTTGAGAATATTATGCTGATTAAGAGGATAAGATGGGGAAAAGTGGCTCCTTCGGGCTGCGTGATGCATCTTGAATGTCTTGCGCGCCCAGAGTGGCTTGACAGTATATTGAGATCCAGCTGAGACATCTGCGAAATCTTTTTTATCACTAGTTAAAATGATATAAATATATATATTTTTAATTCTCTTTCAGGTTAATCCTCAACCCTAGCCCTAGTTGGGGTTTTCAATCAAGTAGAAGCAGCCGAGGAGTAGAAGAATCCCCCATGCAAAGTGGTCAGAAAGGCGGAGGAAGCGGCCGTGGTTATCTATCAGCGATCCTCGACTCGGCGAAGCAGAAAGCGTCCAGCCTAAGATGGTCTCAGCCAGGCCCAGTCCTGAGAAGGAACACCAGCGAGAACTCTCTGTCATCTGTAGATCCGCAGCCTTCAGAGCTTGGTTTTTTCGGTCCTATTTCAACTCCACCGGAGGCCAGAGGAGATGAGCTGCCTGTGTCGAGCCATCTGGAATCAGATGCTGTTGCCGGGAATTCTTACAGAGATGATGCGTCGGCAGCATTCGAAAATTATGACAAGTTTAGATCAGAACAGGAACTTAAACTGAAAGAATGGCTTCAACAACCTGAAAGATCACAGTATGCACACAATAAATGGTGAGTGAAATTTATCCAAAAGCGCATTCGTAACTTAGTTCATGTTAGTTATAATATGTACAAGATACTTTTTCTGATTAGTTCTTGTTATGTCTGATGATCTGAATTTGTGTTTACTCTATGGAAAGAAAATGTGTATCAACTTTGCTATGATCTTTTGTAGTTTGTTAGTGACAAAGAGTAAATACCAACATAGTTATCATTTATTAGCAATGCTAATCACATGCATGTTTCAAACTTAGTAATTTATTTGATTTGAGCTGATTGAGGGCTTTTTAACTTGAAAATCTGAATGTATTGTTTGTTTTTACAAATTTAATTAGTACATATTTTATGCAATTCGTGTAATTATAAATTTTATTATAGTAAGCAATTAGCTTAAACTTTATGTCGGAAGAGTTATCAAATAAATTAAAATGTTGGGCACTAGAATAACAAATTTGAAAGGTCTGATAGTCGAATGGAAATGGTCAATAATTCAGGTAAATTCAATGCTTTTTTTAGCTTTCTTTTTCTTTTTTCTTTTTCTTTTTTTTTTTTTTAATCCAAAGACACACTAAAGTAGAGTTTCCCTTCCTTAATTTTTCACATTTGGGGATTTTATAAGACTAGTGAAAATATAATGTAGTCAACACTTATTCTACTGCAAATATATCACTGTATAAAAAGAGAAAATAAGGCTTCATTTGTCTTTAGAACCTCTAACAATATTTATTTGCAAATTGATGCAAATCTTTGTTAGTTAGGATGGGAATTAGGTAAAAATGTATGGAGGCCCCTCTACTATAGGTTGTTCTGAAATGGAGACCTCAACTTTTATTTTTTTGATTGATAACCCTTTAATTAAAATTTTTCTGAGTTGAGTTTTTATAGTTAATTAAGTTGAAAATTTTGCTTAATTTTATAGCTTAATTAGTTGTTAGTAATTAATATATCCAGTTTTATTCGCTCTAAAGTGGTTTAAACTATTGAATTTGGTGAAATTACCTATCAATCTAGCAAAATCCCAAATTAATTTGATTAAAACTCCTGATTTCAAAAAAATTATGTTGAGGAGCTCTTTTCTATATATATATATATATATATATATATATATATATATATATATATATATATAGAATTATACTACTACACTATCAATAGTATCAAGTGCTTGAATTATACTACTATACTATCAATAGTATCAAGTGTTTGGCGCTATCGAGTTTTCGGCTGTTGAATGAAAGGATGAGCGGTTAGGATGATAGTGGTCTCCTAGGGTTGAGTTGGTGGTTGGTTGAATAGTAAAATCTAATGGGTGAAAATAATGGGTAAATTGCATTGTTACTTCTTGACCTTTTGGTGAAGTTTCACTTTACCCCTCGAACTCCTAAAATGGATATCTAACACCATAAATTCTAATATTTCATTCATGTTATCACTTCTGTCAGTTTTCCATCAAGCTCCGTTAACTGGAAACTGACGAAAGGGGTAAAATTAATGAAATATTAGAGTTTAGGGTGTTAGATGTCTATTTTAGGAGTTTGGGGGGTCAAGTGAAACTCACCAAAAGTTCAGGAGGTAGCAATGCAATTTACCCAGTACTCTTGACTATAAATTATTTTATTATAATATGTTACTTATGGATTGACTACTAACCCTCAAGTTAGTAATTATGCTTGATTTTGAATTTATATATATTTTTTATCCTAAAATAAATCGTACCATAATTTATCCTACATTTTATTGTAATAAAATAAAAGCGAAAAAAATAAATTAGAGTGGCTTAAAGATAAGAAAAGAGCGATACTAACTACCTACGATGCTCGAACACTCTACTGTCCTGATGTACTCGCTAATATAGTTTATTTACAATAGGTGTCCTCACTCGGATATAGAGATTTTAATTCTCAATTAATTTTCTGTAGTATTCGTTTATCCCTTTTATCTTTAGAAGCATTGTTCTAGAAAATACACTTATTTCCTATGAAATTATACAATATAATTTTATTGTAGTCTAAAATAAAATTTTTGTATTTCATTTCAGCCAATTAAAAATTTTAATATAAAAATATAAAATAATATTTTATAATACTTTAGAACAATGCTTCTAAATATAAAAGGGACAAATGAGTACTACATAAAATTAACTGAGAATTAAAATCTCTATATCCGAGTAAGGACACCTATTATAAATCAACCATATTAGCGAGTACACCAGGACAGTAGAGTGTTCGAGCATCGTAGATAGTATCGCTCTTTTCTTATCTTTAAGCCACTCTAATTTATTTCTTTCGTTTTTATTTTATTATAATAAAATGTAGGATAAATTATGGTGTGATTTATTTTAAGATAAAAAATATATATAAATTCTAAATCAAACATAATCACTAACTTGAGGGTTAGTAGTCAATCCATAAGTAACATATTATAATAAAATAATTTATAGTCAAGAGTACTGGGTAAATTGCATTGCTACCTCCTGAACTTTTGGCGAGTTTCACTTAACCCCTCAAATTCTTAAAATAGACATCTAACACCCTAAACTCTAATATTTTATTCATTTTACTCCTTCCGTCAGATTCCGGTTAACGAAGCTTGACGGAAAACTGACGGAAGGGGTAAAATGAATAAAATATTAGACTTTAGGGTGTTAGATATCCATTTTAGGAGTTCGAGGGATAAAGTGAAACTTCGCCAAAAGTTCAGGAGGTAATAATGCAATTTACCCGAAAATAATCAAAGGATAGATCTAATGGCAGAAAATTCGATAATATCGAGAGCTTGGTACTATCGATTATAGAGTAGTCGGACTCTCCCTCTCTCTCTCTCTTCTCATCTCTTCTCCTTTAATCATTACTATATAATTATATATATATAGATATATATTATATATATTTAGAGTTGGGACTGTTGCTTACTATTTAAGCGTAGCCAAAAAATTTTCATTTGTTTGTTACAGTTTTTTTAGACTTTGGGGGATCACTCTTCTTCTTAATTTTTAAACATTAAGAGTAAAATACTATAAAGCCCGTGCGGGGACCACTCAACCCTTAGGGCGGACCACTCAAACCTCTTAAACAGGATAATATGATACCGACCCTACAAATTTTTCATCTTAAGGTAAAAACTTGATAGCCAAAAAGAACTTTTATTTATGATTATTCAAAGCCTAATTCTTTTCTCTCTCTCTCTTCTCTTATATGCTAATATAGGAGGTTGAGCATAGAAATACTATCGATAGCAAACCGCGCGTTGCACCATTTGTTTTCATGCATGGCAGCTTTCAAAAAATTGATGATCGAACACCGCTTGAACATGATCTTTATCCATTTTGAAGTATTTTAGAATATTTAAGATTTCTTAACATTTTCGATATTGCTCTCTTAATCATTCGGGTGGACACAAAAATGGAACGGCTGAAAATGGAATATTTCTTAACAAAAAATGATGATTACAGAGTCTTGTAATCAAGATCAACGAGCCTATAGAATCTCTGTTTCTTAAATAAGTTTAAAAATAAAATTTAACAAAAAATCATTTGGGATTTGACATATTTTTTACGCGCAGAGTTAAAACCGAGAAAATAACCTTATATCGACCATTAAAATTACAAATTTGAAACTTTGACTCAGATTTAGGGCAAATAATGTCGAAAAGATTATAAATTTGATTTTCTAAATACTTCAAGTAGTATAGATCATGGTTCATGGTGCCGATCGTCGATTTGGCAGGCCTCTGATCATCGAAAACACAAATGGCGGGATCGGCAAAGTGCCCGGCCCGGTTGCCTTATCGGATACGGCTTCTAGGCGCTCAAACCTATATATATTTCTTAATTATATATATATAGTAGTATATATTATATATAAATATATATATATATAGTAGGGCTACTATACTCTTATGAGTATTGGGCCCTTCGTACTCATAAGTTGTTTTCGATGATGATGCTTCCGAATCGACGATCCACTCCGTTAAATATGATATAGAGTATTTGAAACTAATAAAAAATAAATTTCATAATTTTTCAAAATTATAATAAAATCCATCAAACGGGCATAAAATGAACAGTCAAAATCGAACGACGTCCTAAAAAATGGATGATCGGATCCTTCAATTTAAGATCGGAGTTATTGATCTCTATCTAGGTAGTGAATAGAATTTTTTGTCAAAACTTCAACCTATTCCAATTCTTTTGCACCGTCAAACTAACAAGTATTCCATATCGGCCATTAAAAATTGTCAATTTTGTGAGCTTTTGATCGTAAGGTAAATGATGTTGAAAAATTATGAAATTTGATTTATAGAAGTTTTAAATGCTCTAGATAATATTTAATGGTACGGATCGTCGATTCGGAAGTCCTATCATCGAAAACAACTTATGAGTACGAGGGTGATCATACTCATAATAGTATAGTAGCCGGACTATATATATATATATATAGTTGAGCTGGAATGCTATTATGATAGCAAACAGGCTTTGTTGCCACCTATTTATTTTCGATGATGGAGCCTCCAAATCGACGATCGGCACCGTTAAACATAATTTATACCATTTGAAGCATGTAGAAACCAAATTTCATGCTTTTTGATATTATTCTATTGTCCATCAAGTGGACACAAAAATGAACGGCTGAAAATAAATATCCTTTCAAAAGTGGTGATAGGAGCCTCGCAATCAAGATCAAGAGTATAGATCTTGTTTTAAATAGTTCATAGAATTTTCAAGTAAAATTTCAATTGATTTAGATATTTTTACATCGTTAAACAAGAAACGTCTCATATCAACCATTAAAATTATAAGTTTTGAAACCTTTTGATCATTAGGCCAATGATGCTGAAAAAATTTGAAAATTGGTTTCTACATAGTTCAAGTGGTATAGATCATGTTTAATGATGCCGATCGTCGATTTGGAGGCTCCATCATCGAAAATAAATAGGCGGCAATAGAGCCCGTTTGCTATCATAATAGCATTCCAGCTCAACTCTCTCTCTCTCTCTATAGAGAGAGAATCCGGCTACTATACTCTTCTGAGTACGATCGACTTCGTACTCATAAGTTGTTTTTGATGATAAAACTTATGAATCGACGATCCATACCTTTAAACATTATCCGAGAATTTAAAACTTCTAGAAATTAAATTTCATATTTTTTCGACATCATTATATTACGATCAAAAGATCTCAAAATTGACAATTTTAACGGCCAATATAGGATAGTTGTTAGTTTAACGGTGTAAAAGAATCGAAATCGGTTGAATTTTCAATAGAAAATTCTACTCAGTATCTAGATAAAGACCAATAAATCCAATCTTAAATTGAAGTATCTGATCCTCTTTTTAGGAAGTTCGATTTTGACCGTTTATTTTATGCCTGCTTGATGAACTTTATTATAATTTTGAAAAATTACGAAATTTATTTTCTAGAAGTTTCAAATACTATAAATTATATTTAATGATATGGCTCATCAATTCGAAAGTTTCATCATCGAAAATAACTTATGCGTGCGAATAACTCTATACTCATAAGAGTATAGTAGCTTTACTCTCTTTCTCTGGCTAGGATGCTTTTAATAGCTCCAAGTACTTGGTACTATAAGTTTTCCATTGTTAGATTTATCCCTTTGATCATTTCTATTCATTAGATTATACCATTCAACTAACCACTCGCTCAACCCTAGGGGACCACTATTATCCTAATCACACATCCCTTCATCCAAGGGCCGAAAGCCTAATAGCGCAAATGACTTGGTATTATTAATAGTATTCTAGCCTAGTTCTATATATATATATATATATATATAGAGAGAGAGAGAGAGAGAGAGAGAGAGAGAGAGAGAGAGAGAGAGAGAGAGTGAATAGGGCTACTATACTCTTATGAGTATAGAAACCCTTCATATTCATAAGTTATTTTTTATGGAGTTTTCAAATTGACGATTCATATTATTAAATATGATCTAAAGTTTTGAAAACTTCTAGAAAATAAATTTCGTAATTATTATAAAGTTCATGAAATGGATACAAAATGAACGGTGAAAATCAAAGGGCCTGTTAAAAATAGAGGATCGGATTTTGATCACAGCTACTGAATTTTATCTAGATAGGTAATAGAAATTTCTATCAAAAATTTAATCAATTTCAATTCTTATACACCGTTAAACTAGCAAATATCCTATATCGTCCGAACTATATCGGCCTTGCCTTTGCCGCTGCACGTGCTGTGCACCTCATTTTTGCAGCAACGGAAGGTTTTGCCTTTGACGTCACCGCCACCGTAGGTCTCGTCATTGTTATGAATGTAAAGGAAAGAATGAAAAAGATGACGAGACTCAATATTAAATACAAATTATATAAAGGGTGGCAATGTTATTTTATCTCTTAACCGACCGTGATTAATTTTTTTAACTTATGGTTATTTAAATTTTGGTAATAGAAGGATATATTTATAGCAGCTTGCGACGTTTCTCTGGCGACAAAAAGCTTGTTCTTTTTATAGTAATATAGAAAAGCAACTAATTTGGAGGTTTCCCGAATATCAATAATCTACCAATCAAAAAAAAAAAGAAGAAATTGGATTGGAATGTATACATCAATATTTTATCTTATTTATATTTCGACTCATTAAGTTGATTAAAATCCTATCTCTCTTTAAAAATTGGATCATTAAATTGAAAGTACATTAAATAGATAAAAGATCAATGAATTCGTGGGCCAGGCGCGAACGAATAAAGGAACTAAGGGCAAGCAACAATATTTTTTCCTGTAAATGTTAGATCTGAAATGAAACAGTACAGAGAGTTCAGAAACTAAAATGAAATACTGTTAAAATTTTAAGATCTCAAATGTCGGTTTTAGAAATTTTGAGGACTGAATTGAAACTTGATTTCAAGTCACAAAGGTTGTTAGGTAACTAAAAAAGAAAGAAAAAACTTCAAAACACCCCCCCTGTGGTTTCGCTCTTTCTCACTTTAGTACCCCGTGGTTTAAAATGTATCAATTTGGTGCCCTGTGGTTTCATTTTTATCTTTTCGGCATCTTTTTCGTTAATATTCGTTAAATTATATACAAAAAACTTCAGATACCCACCTAGGTTTATCGAATATTCACTTTAGTACCATTTAATTTTAACTTTGTCACTGATTTAAGAAAAAAAAATGGTGAAATTGATAATAAAAAAAGAAAAATGAAACTACAGGGCACTAAATTGATACACTTTAAACCACAGGATACTAAAGTGAGAATGTGCGAAACCATAGGGGGGTTTTTGAAGTTTTCCCAAAAGGAAATTAAACAACTAAAATGAAAAGTGAAAATGGGGACCAAAATGTTATTTACCCTTTTGCATGTGAGGTCCTTTTTTACTTTCCACATATCCAACTTAGTACAGTTGTTAGATACCTAAATATATATGTAATCAGTGTGATTGTGACACTACATATATGTGACCAAATTGTGGTCCTAAACAACTATAATAATAATAATATATACTTATTTAGTTACAGTACTATGAAGTTTCAAGAGTCTTATTAAGAAAGTTGGTTGGAATGTCACTCTTGTAGCCTTGACATTTGGTCTCCTATATACATTGTATTGTTGATCATTTTGTTATACCTTTTTAATTCTTGGTGAGATGAACACTTGATCATATTTAATGGGATAAATTACACTTTTGGGTCTTAAACTACAATGTCCCAGAAATTTTGATTCTCAAACTTTTAATTTATTGTAATTTCTGATCGATCTTCTTAAACTACTATAATTAAGTCCCAAAATTTTTTTTTTTTTGACAGATAGATAGCACGCTATCTGCTTCGTTTATTTCATTTAGAAATAAACTTAGCTGGAAATGTGAAATAACTAGGATTCGAATTTGGGTCTCGGGTACCAACCACCAAGCCCTTTGCCACTTGCTCTAGGGACGGTCGGTAAGTCCCAAAATTATTGATGCAGAAAAGTGGCATAATATCTTAATTATTATATAATAATTTGTTAATAACTAGCCAGTCGAAGGGTTGTAGGACTTAGATGCAATAATTCAAAAAATTCGAACAAAAAATTACAATAAATTAAGGTTTAAAAACCAAAATGCCATTTTTTAAATATTACGTACATAGTGACTGTTTGGCCAAACCAAAAACACTATGTTAAGTATTGTTTGAAGACATAGAACTGTTTGTGATCAATAAAGTTTTAGATTTACATAAAGCATTAGGAATGTCTTCTTTTTTTCCCCTTTTTTTTTTCCTTATCTTAAAATCCTCTCGTTACCTCTCTCCTGATTAAAAAAATATATATAAAAATGAAGGTTCAAATTTGAGCTTCTACCGTTAAGATCTAGAAGTTCACTTCATTCTCTCATTACACCTACGTGACACACTAAGGGGCTGTTTACTTGGTGTAAGTGGAGGGGTGGAAGTACAAGGGACGAAGCCAGAAATTAAAATTCAGGAGAGGGGTGGGGGGGCAAAATTTAGATTTGATAAAAAAAAAATTCGTCCTCGGATTGTAAGAAAAAAAATTTGTCAGATTCACTGATACCGACAATATGCTCAAAAAAGAGCAAGACTGTAAGAGTTGAAAGAAAAGGACCAAGAAATTGGAAAAAAAATTGAGATACAGATTTTGTTAAAAAAATTAATTTGGCCCTCCTAAAATTAAAATTTATAATATTTTAATTTTTATTATAAAGGACTTTTATATAATTTAAAAAAATTTAGGAGGGGCCATGGCCACTGTGGGCCCCTCAATAGCTCCGTCACTGTGGAACTCAAGTTCCATTACTTCCGCTATTTATTTTGGTGTAAGTAAAAAATATAGTGTAACTCAAGTTACATTAGACCTCAACTTTATCTACTTTCGACTTCTCCCTTTGAAGTGCCGAACTCGACTTCCGCCACACTCAACCTTCTTTAACAAATTTATTAAATAGTAAAACCTAAACTTTACTTCCTTTATAATAGGTTAGAATTACCTTATTTATAATAAATTAGAATTACCTTTAAATAATAATAAAAATTTTAATTATTTAAGTTTACCACTACATTTAGGAGATAACGGGATCTACTTACTTACATCAAAACAAACAATGAAACTCAAAAAATTAATTTCACGAGCACCAAGTTACATCAAAATAAACAAAAGAAGTAATTGAATTTACTTTTCAGACTGTATGAGTTATGTCAAGTCAAACAACAAAAAAAAATCACACATCAGGAAAACTCAAACACCACCTGCACTTGACTTACGTTGAATCTATAGATTCGTCAATCCAAACGCCCCCTAATAGTCCCATATCGGATGATAATGGAATTGTAATTGAGTATATAAGAGACCATGAATACTGGTAATAATAACTAGGTTTAAAAATTTTTGGGATGGTGGTTTGAGTCCAATGAGTTATTATTGCTAGCGGATCGGGTCGTTACATTTGATATCAGAGCCAACCACCAGTAGAAAGTAGGAGATGAGCCTCGGCAGAGCTTGCATTTGAATGACATGTTAAGCCAGAGTTTGGAAATGACAGGCTATCACCTGGTGATATTAGGCCGTGTACGATTAGATCTGGTTGTTATGGTCGTTTATATAGACAGATGAGAGAACAAAATTTGGACCATAAAGTATTCTAAAATTTTTGTATGTGTATAATACATATAAACAAAACTTTTGTTTAATATCATTTGTACATAAAATTTCTATATTTATTTTTTATGAGACTTTTCATCATTTTAAAAGGGTCAATAGAATTGGTTTGATATAAAACTTAGCAAACCTATTACAATTTTTATTTTGCTGAAAAACGTAGAGTTATAGACCATTTTTTGACTATCCAATCTTTCAAAATTTTAAGGCCAATTTGCATAAAAAAATCTATTAGTTTTGAGCTTTTGCAAAAGTAGGCCGACTTTTTAGATTTTGCAGATTCGGATCGGATTTTCAGAAAACTGACAAAAATATTTTTATTCTCTTTCCTCTCTCCTCTTTTTTCTGTCATTCTTTCTTTTTTTATCGATCCGAAGAGAGAGGCGGAGGTGGCCCGCCTCGCCTATGTCCCGTGCGCCCTCACCCTCGCCCTCGTCCGCGCATCCTTCCTCTGCCTTTCTTGTCTCTGACCCCGCTAAGGCCGCGCCTTGACTCTCTTTTTTTTTTTTTCTCTCTCTCTCTTTCCGAACCTTCTCCATCGCCTCTCCGGCCCTTTACAACAATAAAGAAGGCAGTGTCAAGTCCTCTTACTCTCTTTTTTTCTCTCATTCTTTTTTTTGGCTAAATTACATAAAACCCCCCTGTCAAAATTTGATTTTTCACTTTTCTCCCTGCTATTTAAAAACCTACACTTTGCCCCTTTGTAAAATGAAAAATGTTCACAGGGGGTTACAGTGTGAAATGTGATGACAAAATGACCATTTTGCCCCTTACTATTTTCGTCTTCGCCCTCATCTTGCTCATCCGCCCCCGCGATTGGTCGCGATTTGCACCTCGATCGGTCGCGATTCCTCTCCATTTTCTTCTCCACTTGCTCCTCTTCTCCTCCTGCACCTTCGTCGCCCCTCCATTTTGGCGATTGTAGGGAGGAAATCAAGGTGCGCGTCAATGGAAAGGTGGGCAAAGGCAACGAGGGCGAAGGCGAGGCAGCCGAGGAGGGCAAGAGGGTGTTTGTGGGTGCGGACGAAGACGTGGGCGAGGACGAGGCAGTGAAGGAGGGCGAGGTGGCTAGGTGGCGAGGCGGATGAAGGCGAAGCACAGTAGAGGGTGGAGGGTATTTTTGGCATAAAAAATATTTTATAACGGAACCCTAACAAAAATCACTAACGGTAGGGGGTAAAGTGAATATTTTTTATTTTACAAGAGGGCAAAGTGTAGGTTTTTAAATGACAGTGAGGAAAAGTAAAAATCATATCGGGTTTTGTCAGAAGGGTTTTCTGTAATTTAGCCTTTTTTTTTTTGTCTTCAACTCTCCCTCTATCGCCTCCGCGACCCTCCATAACGGTAATGAGGACATCGTCGCATCCTCCTTCTCCGCCTTCGCCAACGCAGGCACCGATGCCGACGCCGGTGCCGGAGAAGGAGGACTCGGAGCAAGTGTGTGTGAGAGCGGAGCCGAGAAAAAAATGGCAAAAAAGAAATAAAGAATAAAATATAAAGAAAAATAGTTTTTAAGAAAAATAGTTTTTTCTACAAGAAAAATAAAAAACTAGAGAGAAAAGAAGAAGATGATGAATTTGCACTATTTTAGAAAATGTTGTACTACTTCGGGAGAACGTTGCACTATTTTTGAGAAAATTTACTCTCTTTGAGAGAAAAAATATACTTTTTTGGATGAAAATTACACTCTTTGAACAAAAATTGTACTATTTGGTCGAAAATTTCACTATTTGGTCAGAAAGAGGAGGAGAAGAAGGAGAAGAAATAGTGTATTTTTGTCCAAATACTACAATTTTCGTTCAAAGAGTGCAACTTTCGTTTAAAGAGTGCAACTTTTATCTAAAAAAGTATATTTTTTCTCTCAAAGAGTGTAAATTTTTTTCTAAAACAGTGCAACGTTTTTCTATAACAGTGCAATATTTTTCTCAAATAGTACAAATTTATTATCTTCTTTTTTTCTCTCTGCTTCTTTAATTTTCTTATAGAAAAAACTATTTTTCTTTATATTTTATTCTTTATTCTTTTTATTTTTTATTTTCTGGCTTTCACCCGCACTTGCTCCGAGTCCTCCTTCTCCGGCACCGGCGTCAGTGCCTATGCTGGCGAAGGCGGAGGAAGAGGATGTGGTGTTGTCCTCATTACCGTCATGGAGGGTCGCGGAGGCAGTAGATGGGGCTGAAAAGAAAAAAAAAAAAAACGAGAGAAAAAAATGAGAGGAAGAGGACGTGACGCTGCCATCTTTACTATTGTAAAGAGCCGGAGAGGCGGTGGAGAAAAGTCGGAGAGAAAAAAAAAAAGGAGAGTTGAGATGCGGTTTCGGCAGGGTTGGAGGCGCGGAAGGCGAAGGGAAGGTGCACAGGCCAGGGTGCGCAGGAGAGGGCGAGGGGGAGGATAGAGGCGAGGGCGACGGGACAAAGGCGAGGCAGGCCGCCTCCGTCGCCCTCTTTGGAGAGAGAAAAAAAGAACGAGAAAAAAAAAGAGAGAGAAAAGGGAAAGGGTATTTTGGTTAATTTTCTGAAAATCAATCCGAATCTGTAAAATCCAAAAAAAGGCCTACTTTTGCAAAAGCTCAAAACTAATAGATTTTTTATGCAAATTGGCCAAATTTTAGTTTTATTACTCAACTTTTTAATTTATTTAATTTAAGTTATTTGAAAAGATGCATTAAAAATTTGAAGTTGAAGAATAATAAACTGACTCAAATCACATAAATTAAAAGATTAGGTGCCAAAAATAAAATTTTTTAAAATTAGACGGTCAACCACAATAGATAATAGTTGACATAAGTTCTATATAATTTTATCTTTTATTATTATTATTATTATTATTATTTTCTATCTTGGAAGCCTGCAATTAGGGGGAAGTGGTTAGGATAAACTCGGATCGAACCTGACACCGGATTCGAATCCGACACCAGTTTCAATAGGATGCGAATATGGATGTTAAAATTTAGCATTTGACACATATTTGAATACGAATTCACATCCCAAAAAAGGTAAAAAAATAAATATGGATGCGAATGTGATTTCTTAAAAAATCTGATCATATTCAACCATTTTTACCTTTAGGAAATAATAGGGATGTTAATATATATTGTAAAGTAGTTTTCTATCAAATTCTTTGTTTATTTTATTATAAGTTTCATGTTAAAATTGCATTTATATTTATTTGAATATTAAATTTTATTAAATAAAATATAGATATACGAAGTTTGAACACATATATGAATTTTTAATTGCAATGTATGTTTTATTCGCGCTAATTCGAGTTCACATTTTTTATAGGCATATGTAGTATATATTATTATTCAAATAATATTCGAATACAAATTCGATTTATATCTGAATCCAAATTTATTTTTAGCGTATGTAGCGATGAAAATTTAGCATTCGATATATATTCGGATACGAATTCGTATGTGAAAAAAATATAAATGTAGATACGATTTTATTAAAAATTTAACTGTATATCACCCGCTGCATGTAATAATTAGGGTTAATTTCATACATGTATCTGCAAATATAGTAAATTACAAATATATCCCTACAAAGTTCAATGTTGTTTCTGTAAAAGTCATAATGTTTTCAAATATGTTCCTTTGGTTTGTTAATGTTAGAGCATTGTTTATTTTATAAGTAAAATAGTCTTTTTGCCATCACAAATATGTCCTTTAAAAAATTCTAACTGTTAATTAAAGAGGGAAAAAAAAAAGGTCAATTCACCTCATTAACTAATTCGGCTTAAGTATTTTACCTATTGTTAACTAATTTTTTCCAACGAATTCAAACAGTAGAGATATATTTGTAAACATCAGGACTTTTGCAGGAATAACATATAAAAATTAAATTTTATAGAGATATATTTGTAATTCACTATTATGTTTGTAGGGATCTGTATGAAATTAACTCTAATAATGATTAGATGACTTGAATAAGATGTTGGAGGCGCAAATGAGCCGTTGGACTCTAACCATTCATTTATTTATACACAAAATCTCACTCCTCAACCAACATGAATCAACATCAATGATTACAAGCAATGATTGTGTGTTGGCAAACATGACATCTCCCCCTCAACAACTCCTCTCCAGTTTCCACACGCGTCTTCTTCATTCCTCTCTCATCATAAGCTTTCCCTCCTCCACATGCCCATATAGTTAGGGAGATAGAGACAAGACTAAATTACATTTTTAAGTCATGTATTCTAATTCTCAAATTTTAATTTATTATTTAATTATTTTAATTGAAATTTTTAGAATTATATATATTGCTGATATAAAAGTGTGATTTTGCATCTCAATTATCGGCGTATCATCAATTCCATCACTAAAACATCATTTCTATATATATTGATAATTCATCACTATATAATCAATTAAATCGGATTATAAGACTTGATTATAATAATTCTCAAAGTTTGAGCCAGAAATTATAATAAATTAAAGTTTTATGACCAAAAGTTTCACCCCGCTTATAGCTTGAGGACCAAACATGCAATATTTTAACCCAAATTAGTATATGTATGAGGTGTACTCATACGCCTAGAAAGATTTATTTGTTGAGTTGAGCTCCTATGCTTTTAAAAGTACTGAAATATTCGCATTTGTGACTTTTTAGCTGCCGAATCGCTCAAGATCCGTTCATCACTATCTATTAAGTCTCTATTATTGGTACTGTACGGATTCTAAAACAATCCGACGATTAAAAAATCACAAACACGTTAAGCTTCTTCTGTTGCTTTTATCATTACACATCTGACTTGAGCGTAGAACCTCAACTCAGAAATGTTAATTCTTTGATATTAAATGTTTTATCATTAAATGTATATATAAGTATTAATGAACGGGGGAGTGAAAGATAACAAACTAAAAAGTGGTTGGGCTTTCTATTTTGTTTGCCCCTCAAGTCTTCGACCAGCATTTATTATTTGGTTGGTTGCATGGCTCCAAGATTTGGACCACATTTGTAGATTTTTCTTTTTTTTTTTTCCTTAGATTTTCACATGCGTTTGATTTCACTAGGAAGCAAGAATTTAAATGTCCATCGGCACGGACTATATCGTGCTAGTAAGATATCGACACGCTATAGCTTCTATGCCGATGGCACAACTAAAAATCCTCTATTTTTGAAATTAGTAAGTAATTTTCTTAATAAAATTCAAAAGATTTGATAAAAATATATAATAAATAATTGACATAATTTATTGTTAAAGAAAATAAATATTTCTTGCCATTATATGTCGACACATATATATTTTTTGTGATCAATATGCACCGGTATAGCCCAACATGCATCGTGCCAACAAGTTTCCAGCACGACTCCGTGTCACGACACTTAAATCCTTGCTGAGAAACATGCGTTATGTATAGTAATAAAGAGTACAATAGAAAATATTGTATTTATTACTATAAAAAATAGCTCGTCGTCTAGATCGTACTTGTCAATTTGGTTATGATATGATTTCTGCAGTTCTATTGAAAAATTGAGAAGGGTAAATTGCACAATTTATCCTTAAACTATCAGTCACATGGCACTTGGTCTTCAAACTTTAATTATTTTAATTTCTAGCTCGAACCTTCTAAATTATTACAATCAAGTCCCACGGCTTAGTTTAGTTACTAAATGTTGATAAATTATTAATATAAAAGGAATGTTGAAGTATTATGATTGTTAATGCAAAAAAAAAAGAAAAGATGTTACTTTACTTTTACATCAATGACGTATCAATATTTAGTTAATTATATTGAGTTGTGAAATTTAATTGTAATAATTTTGAAATTTCGAGCCAGAAATTAAAATAAATTAAAGTTTGAGGATCAAAATGTTATTAGACTTGTAGTTTGAGGACCAAATGTAATTTACCTAATTGAGAAGCATATCTCTTATATGTTTTTTTTTTTTTTTTTTTTTATTCAATAGCATTAGATACTTCTCAATACCAAAGGTGCATATGGGAATATTTATTATTGGTAAAAAAGTACAAAACTTATATGAACTATAGACCATTTTGATCGGAGTTGGCTATCTCATCTTTCATAATTTTAATTTCACTACTCAACAATTCAATTTATTTGATTTGAATTAATCAACGGCATTTTAACTTCAAAATTTGAATATGTTGTTGATATTTATAAGTTTAGATAACATACTATATGTAATTTTACTAACTATAAATTTACTAAAGTAATTAGTTTAAATTTTGAAGCCAAAGTACCGTTCTCTAATTCAAATCAAACAAATTGAAAGGTCAGATAATAAAATCAAATTTTAAAAGATTGGATAGCTGACTCAAAATTCTCCATAGTTCAGATAAGTTCCGTATGTTTTTAACCTTTATTACATTCATAAATCAATAAGAGCTTTTCATATTATATATTAAGTTTGGGGTTTAGGGTTTAGGGTTATAGGGTTTATATATTTAAGCGTTTCAAATGAAAAAAGGGGTTGATGAGTGAGAATGTATATTAAGTCTTCAATTTTTGATCTGTTAGTACACCGTTCATCTGAATTGTACTCTTATTTAGAGTAATTGCTATCATAAACATTGAGTGATAATGTATATTAAGTCTTCAATTTTTGATTTGTTAGTACACCGTTCATCTGAATTGTACTCTTATTTAGCGTAATTGCTATCATAAACATTGAGTGATAATGTATATTAAGTCTTCAATTTTTAATCTGTTAGTACACCGTTCACCTGAATTGTACTCTTATTTAGAGTAATTGCTATCATGACATCGTACGATAATTACTACTACGAGTATTGTAGGATAGTATTCTATCGAATCATTGCTCTAGTGACATGCTATATGCTAAGGCCAAATTAATTAGCTTGTACAGTACAGACTAACACATCAGCAGATATATAGATATATTAAAAATTCAATTCTTTTCTCCAATTATTAATGAATCTTGGCATAGATACCTGAAAAACATTGCCTTTATTAGTATAGCAGTTGATGTCATAGTATGCTGGTATGCTGATGTAAAAAGAACAAATTAAGTTATACAATAACAACATATCAAGATGCTCATAATTTATTAAATATAAATTTGATAAGGGTCAAATTATTGCCATTTTATCCACTTCTAACTGGAAACCAGAAAATCAAATTGATCGATTTTCAATAATTTAATATGTTTATTAATCTTAAATTATAGTTAAATAAGTGGAGAGTTTAACTACTTTTATCTACTAATAATTTTTACGGCCCGTACATTCACGACTTTTGTTTGGCAACGAAGAAATAAAATTTAAAAGGGTAAATTTCAAATTCGCTTCTGCTCCTTGCGGTATAACATATTTTTTACTTGGCTTTTCAATAGTTCAAAAAGTTGCACTTTGCTTCTTTATAGTTTAGCTTATTTTTATTTTGCCATTCTGTGATTCAAAAGTTTTTTTTTTTGAGAGAGATAGGTAGCACGTTATCCGGTTGGTTTATTTCATTTAGAAATTGTTAGGAGCCGAATTCCCTTCTCTTTGACCCGGTCAAAGACCTTCCTCGGGAAGCGCGTCGGGATGCGGAACGGCTACGATTAGTAACCCTTGAAGTTTGCGCCCTTCGACTGGATCAAGCGATTCGGCTGATGAGGGATCGGATCAGCCGAGTTTGAAACTTTCTACTGTAGAAACGGTTCGGCTGGATGAGCCGAATGTACGGAATACACTGTATTTTGGGTCGGCTAATGAGCCGAATGCCTTTATATATTAGATTGGAATTAGAAGCTCATACAAACAAGAGTGTGCTCGTAAGGCATACAGACTCTAGAAATCTAAATTAAAGGCTACTCCTAAGAAAGACAGAAAATGCGGGAAAAGAAAAGATTACAAGTAAAACTACTCATAGAAAAACGATAAATGCAGAAAATAAAAGTATTAAAAATGCAGTGGTCTTCTTGTTCAGGGGAGAGAAAGACCCCTATTGCAGGTTTCGAAATTACTATTTATAGTGATGTCTTCTCAGCTCACATTATTGGTCGGTTTTTAGTAGTGGGGGGAGTGGTGTAGCCATGATCGTGGAAGTTACACCCCACTTCTCAACCGTTCCCGCTTAATTTTAATTTTGGCATCAACAGAAATAAACTTAAATGAAAATGTGAATCAATTAGGATTCGAACTTGGGACCTTGGGTACCAACGATCAAGCCCTTTGCCACCTGTTCTAACGACGGTTGATGTGATTCGAAAGTTTTTTTTTCGAGAAATAGGAAGCATGCTACCCGCTTCATTCATTAGGAAAATGAACTAGGCTTACATAATGGTGGCAGTCGGGGCCTCCGAAGGAAGAGGGAGTGAAAAAACATATAAAAAGGAAAACAAAAACAGCAAAAAAGCAAAAAAGATCAACAAAACGACAAAAAGAACGAACAAACAAAGAACCACAAAAAGTTAGCAGTGTGCTGTCCAGGTGGCCTTCAACAGTTTAACACGATCCAAACACCGGGAGGGGTTGGGGGCGATCTCTCGAAAGATTAAACCGTTCCTCTCCGTCCAAACAACCCACCAGATAGTTGAAAGGAGAGAAAGAGAAATAAGTCTCTCTTTGGTGTCTTTGATATCAATCGGATTAGACCAGAGCTCTCTAACATCGGCGCGGGATTCAGTCAGAGGCGCCAAACCGTCAACGCTGAGCAGTAAGAAACGAACAAAAATGCAGGAGTTCATAAGGTGATCACAGCTCCCAGTGTTAACGGCACAAAAGATGCAGAATTAAGTCGCAAGCCACCCTCGTTTGTGAAGTCTATCTACAGTGGGGATTCTCTTCCGGAGTAGTAGACATAAGAATACTTTGATCTTAGCGGGGATCTTCAGTTTCCAGATATGAAGACTTAGCGCATCCATCGTACCTATATCTGTGAGAAAAAGGTAAAAAGATTTGACGGAAAACTTTTGATTAGAGGTCCAATGCCAGGTGATGAGGTCCAAAGACTGAGTTGGGCGCAGGGGTTGAAGCAAGCCTATTAACAACTCCTTTTGTTTGCGGAATTCCGTAGAGAGAGGTCGTACAGGGCCCCGGCAGATGTACTGCTACCGCCAACCATTAAGGCCCCAACATTGTGCGATAGTAGACTCTTTATTCCGAGTGTGACCGTAGATTTCTGGAAAAAGAGTGCGAAGGGGGGTTTCCCCTAGCCAGATTGATGACCAGATCCTAATGTCTCTGCCATTTTTGAGCTGGTAGGTTGCACCACATTTGAAAATGTCCCGGCACCGTAGCACGCTTTTCCACCATTGTGAGAAGGGGTGTGAAAGCTCTGCCCTCGTACAAAGGCCTGCGTCTAATGTAGTACAGTGTTCTGACCAATTCGTTCCAAGGTAGGTTAGGTTCGTTGAAGAAGCGCCACCACCACTTCGTAAGTAGCGCCATGTTCATAGAATCCAAATCCTTGATTCCTAGTCCTCCATCCTTTTTACTTTTGCAGACGGATTTCTAATTTACTAGACATGTCCCCCCGGAAATTTTAGTGCATCCTCTCCAGAAGAAAGCTCTCCTAAGTGATTCGATTTGTCGCAGCACCCACTGAGGAGCTTTAAAGATGGACAAGTAGTGGAGTGGTAGATTTGCTAGGACAGAGTTCACGAGTGTAAGTCTACCTCCTTGAGAGAGGAGCTTGGCTTTCCATCCTTCGATTCTCTTATCTATGCGGTTGACAACTATCGACCAATCTTCTTTACGCAGTGTTCTGTAGCAAAGAGGCAGCCCTAGGTAACGGATTAGGAGACTCCCAACTTTGCAGCCCAGGATATTGGCAAGTCTCGGAGCTCTAGAATTGTTGGAACCCAAGTAGTACAGTTCAGACTTAGCTTTATTGATCCGGAGTTCCGGGGCCCATTCGTAGATTTTCATAAGAATCGTAAGTTCCTTAGTATGTATTTTCTGAGCTCGCAGAAAAAAATTGTGTCGTCAGCATATTGGATTAAAGTAGTTATACTTAACAATTCAGTGGTTTAGTGTATTTTTTACTTTGTTAGCTTGTGGATTATAAAAATTTTTTAATTTTTCATTTTATTATACATAAATTTTTTTTTGATGAAATAAAAATTAAACTATAAGGGGGCCAAAGTTCAACCTTTTGAACTATGGGGTAGCAGAATGAAAATGCACTATATCACAGAACAATAATTTGAGTCGTTTGGTTGAATTATAAATATACTACTGCTACAGATATTTTATAATATTTTTTTACATATTATTAATGTATTAACAAATCTATGTTGTATATTAAAGTGCGTGTACAACCTAATCACGAGACTCCAAATCATGCATGGTGTGCCAATATATAAAGAGGGACACATGATGGATATCACAAAGCATCTCTCATTAAATTTTATAAAATTAGTTTTTTTTTTCTTTTCTTTTTGCTTATTTATGAGCCGTTTGTATCTGTCAATCCTAGCCGCCCATCCTAAGTATCGACGCAAGCAAGCAAAAAAAAAAAAAAAAAAAAAAAAAAAAAAAAAAAAAAAAAAAATCCATTTGTTGCCCTTTGAAGGGATAAAACTTCAATAGGTAGTTTCACAATGACATCTCCTTAAGGAGCCCTTTATTCAATGTTGCATATTAATTTTGCTTTCATTTAGTAGCTCGTTAAATATTTTTTAATACTAAAGTTAAAAAGTTTAAATGTTTTTAAAAAATTGTAATACTTAGATAGAAATAAAACTAACACATAACAGTAAATCAGGACTCCTTAACAAGGTGTTGTTGGAAAAGTCCCCCACTGTTGTTTTTTCCATTTCAAGACATGTTGCTCGGAGTTTGGGCTCAAACCAAGAATATGCTTATTTAAACTATATATTATTTTAGGTAAACAAGTACATAACTTATCTAAACTATATATTATTTTGAATCAACTATCCAATCTTTTATATTTTTGATTTTACGAGCTAGACTGATATACTATCGGTAGCACAGAGATCTTCGTGCTACAAAGTTGTTTTCAATAATATAGCTTCTAAATCGATGATCGGCTCTGTTAGACTTGATCTACACTAATAAAAGTGTTTGGAAACTAAATTTCATAATTTTTCGACATCATTTACCTATCAAACGATTAGTCTAAAAATGAATGGCTGAAAATAAAAATCTAATAAAAAATGATGATAAAAGACTTGAATTTAAGATCAGAGGTATTGATCTTACTCTAAATAGTGAAAAAAAATTTCTATAAAAATTTCATCAGATTTGGATTATTTTACACCGTCAAATTCACAAACGCATCACATCGATCATTAAAATTATCAATTTTGAGACCTTTTGATCACTAGCTAAATGATGTCGAAAAATTATAAAATTTAGTTTTCAAATACTTTTAATAGTGTAGATCAAGTTTAACAGAGCCGATCATCGATTTGAAAGCTGTATTATTGAAAACAACTTGGTAGCACGGAGCCCTCCGTGCTACCGGTAGTATACCAGTCTAGCTCTTAATTTTACTATCCAACTTTCCAAATTGTTTAAGTTACTCAACGATTCTTCAACTTTAAAATTTGAATATCTCGTTTATCTTTACAGATTTAGTTTGTATACTTATGCAATTCTCATAATTACAATTCATTAAAATAAAAAATTAGCTTAATTTTAAAGTCAAAGTCTCGCTTGACTGACTGAAATTAAACTAATTGAAAGGCTGAGTTAGAAAATCAAAATTTTAAAAGATCGAATAATAGATTCAAATAAATTTTATACATTTTTACCAATTATTTTTTCATTCTTGGACTATGAGATGGGGAATGTTTTGATCCTCAAATTTTATGTAAGGCAATTTTTGACTTAAAACTTTTAAAATTATTACAATCTACGGTCTAATTTAATTGATTAAAAGATGATGTGCTAGTATTTTAATTATTGCCGTCGCGTTAACCACAATGCTATTATTTGCTGTCAAATCAAGGATACATTATTATTTAGTCAACTAAATTACACCGTGGAGTCTTAAAAATGCAACAAATTACAGTTTGAGAAATGCTACATCAAAATATTTTCAACAATTTCTTTTATAGAGTCAAAATAAGAAGCAGAAATTTGGCGTTGCTATTAATGAGGCGTAAAATCTCATCGACACTTTCCACCGCAATAGCAGCTCTAGGTTTTATGAAATATTTTACGAGAGACTAGCGCCGACTAAAGCAAATGCAAAAGCAAAAATAGAGTCAAACAAGCTGTTAACATATACATCAACATTTTAAATGGTCACACTTCACAATTAAGTGAAATATGAAGGAATAGCCTAAAAGGTTAAGAAGGTTAAGGGTATTAGTACTAGACCTGGGAAACGGGCGGGTTGGGTAACCCGCAGGCGGGTTATTGTACCCGTGGGTTACTTGGGCATCGGTAAAATTTACCCGCAAATTTTTGGGTAGTCAATATCTTTACCCATACCCGCCCGCGGGTGGGCGGGTGGGTATGCGGGTTACCCGCAAATTTTTTTTTTTTTTTTTGTTCTTATATTTTTTAAATGCAAAACACATATATATAAGTTGTAAAAGCGTAATATAACTCATTGTTTAAAATACCATAACATATAATAAAAATATTTAAAGTCTTAAAGCAAAAATATTTCATAATATAAAAGACACGCAATAAAAAATTAGGATTGAAATTTTTAGGATGAGTAAATAAAAAATATATATTAATTAAGAAAATATATTTTATAATTAAAAATATATGCGCTGGTACCCGCGGGTTACCCAAAATGCCCACTGCTTAATGGGTACCCATCCGGTTTACCCGTAATTTTTTGGATTGGAAAAGTTGGTACCCATACCCATAAATTTGTGGGTAACCCGCGGGTTTGGGTCAAGATTGTCAGGTCTAGTTAGTACTATAGCGGTTTTAAGATGGATATCAAAGTCAATCACCAACGGAAAGTATAAGATGACTCTCGCCTCAGTCAAAGTCATTCAGCAAATAGAGCGTGGCTCCCTAGCTGATGGTCGTTGTGGGTTGATCACATCTCCTCACAAGGTGGGATAAGGCTAACGAAATGAGTTTCATATCGCCCAGTGTTTATATGTGTGCGTAAGTCTGAAGAGGACGTCAGAACTTAAAAAGAGTAAAAATATGACTTTTCTAGAATTTTGGAATAGTCCTATATATAAAATATGATAGTACTAAACATTTTAACCCAGCTATATCATTTTGGACGATAGTCAGGCACAAAAGATTAAGAGAGTTAAGCGTGTTAAGATTACAGTAGTTTTAAAATGGATGACCTCTTAGGAAGCAGGGTGGAGATGTAAAGAAATGATTTGGTACTTTTTTTTAAAAAAAAGGAAAAACTTCAAAAACCCCCCTGTGGTTTCCAACTTTCTCACTTTAGTACCCCGTGGTTTAAAGTGTATCAATTTGCCCCCCTGTGGTTTTGTTTTTATTTTTTCTATAGTTTTTTTCTTAATATTTCATTAAATTATATGCAAAAAAACATCAGATATCCATCTAGATTTACCGAATATTTACTTTAGTACTCTTTAATTTTAATTTTGTTACTGATTTGAGAAAAAAATAATAAAATTGATAAAAAAAAGAGAAAAACGAAACCACAGGGGGCAAATTGATACACTTTAAACCACAGGGTACTAAAGTGAGAAAGTTGGAAACCAGGGGCGGGGGGGGGTTTGAAGTTATTCCAAAAAAAAATAAAAAAATCTTAACCGTTATTAAAAGAGGGTAAAATTGTAACTTTAATACTTAGCAGGTAAAAGGATTATTATTTCAAGGTTAGTTTGGTAATTAAATATACAAATATTTAAAGAAACTTTTAATTAGGTCCCTAAATTTATGCATTAATTAGCACTAATTTAGAAAATTAATTGATTAACCAAATTTATGCAATTATTAGCATAATTTAGGAATCTACTTTAAATGTTTTAGTGTTTCTCAAATTATGCATTAATTTAAATTAAGAAATTTTAGAAATAGTTTTATTTCTAAATACGATGAATTTAAATTTTAAAAATTAAATACTTAAAATTTAAAAGTGAAATTTAAATTAGAGAAATTTCATATTACTATTTAAAAACTAAATTTCTACCAAGATTTAAAATAGAGTTTATTCGCACCAGTTTAAAACGTAATGCATAAAAACTTAGAGAGTAAGATTTCTACACTAGATTTCTCTAGAGGAATTTCATATTACTATATTTAAATTTTAATTCAATGATTTAAAAACTAGATGAACCGATTGATTTGACTGATCAGACTTTGACATAGTTCTATCAAGAATCTGATTTTAACCTATTGAACCGAATAACATTAAGAACAATTTGGAACCGGTAAAGATAATAAATATTTTAAACAGAATGATAATTTAACTGTTAGCGCTAATAAATATTTTAAATATAATTTTAAACATATAAATTAAAAAGATTAGAATTATTGGTGAGAAAAAAAATAGTCAGGAATTTGAATTCGAATCTGATTAACAATCACAAAACTTATTTCCGAACTCGGCGGATTTCAAAAATTCATATCCAAATTCAAAACTGACCAATATTCCGAAACCCAAAACCAAACTTAAACCAGAAGACTAGAATTCAAATAATTATTTCTGTTTACCATATTTCAAAGTATTTATATGAAACTTAAATTTTTAAAATATAAATTTGAATATAATATTAAATTTTAAATTTAAAAGTGAAATTTAAATTAGAGGAATTTGATAGTACTATTTAAAATTTAAGTTCAATGATCATATTGTCAAATCATTTGAAATTTTCCTTATATGAAATGCCAAATTATGAAAGGAAAGATAGAGAGAGAAAAAGGAAATAAAGAAAAAAAATAAAAATTTTGAAAATATAGTAGATGTAAAATAACTAAATTGTCTATGTATTAAAAGACAAAAATATCTTTTTTTGAGGTACTTGGTAACCGGCACCTTTTCCAAAGTGACCTGCTATTGCAGGTCACAATTTTAAAAAAACTAAATCTGAGCTGTTGAATACGCGTGAATGAACGGTAACCAAAAAAAAAAAGAAGTATGGAAGCATTACTCGGAGATGTATATATTTTAAGTTATGCGGTGGAAGTTTATGCCAACCCTTAATACTTTTTTATTTTTAATTTTTGGTATGGATCATAGAGTTCCAGTTAGGCTAGAGTAGTTTGAAAACATGGTCCATGAATTAGGAAACAGGGTGGCTACCAACAAACTAGCTTCCTCTTCCACCAATTTGCTAGGTTGTCAGTGGAGCCAACAACTCACAAATTCATTCCAAATCTAAATGTTGTTCAAATTTAGGGGTTCTTTTTTTCTTTAGCTTCCTATAAGCAATTTTTTCATAAATGGTCCCAGCAAATTTAAATTTACACATATTACTGGCTTCTTACAATGAGAAGTCATACTGGACTTGGGAAGACCATGCAGATATTTTTAAGTTAAATATAATAATTCAGCCATTATGTTTAAACACGATGATCGGAACACTGTATTTCTATTTGTACTCTTCACTGTGGTTCATTATTAATTCTTATTGCCTCCTAAGTCGAAAAATATGATGATGTTGGCTATCTTTTTAAGATACCCAATAATCCAATTGAAATGAAAAAAAAATATATAATGATATAGGCTAAATATGCTAAAGTAATATATACTCGGTAATCTTAAATTCAATTGAGAATGAGATTCATTCCAAAAACTAATCTTATTCTCTTGGGATAGAGTAGGTATCTCATATTAATTATCTTGGATAATCTTAAACTTTTTAACCCAATCTTTTATTTTTCTCCTTGCTTCATTTGAGATCCTCTCAAGATCTTCTCTCTCCGCCGTGCGAGACCATCTTCCTATCTCTTCCCTCGACCTAGGGCGCAAATATCATTCTTCTCTCCACCTAGGGCACACATATCAATCTATCTTCATGATAATCTTAAATAATATGACTAAGCGATTCAACTCTGGCACGCCATATCTCCCATAATAGAATGAGCAGGAATCAAAAAACTATTGGACATTCTTTTAATTCTTGAAATCTGTCGTAGGACAAATCAAACGCACCCTTATTTCTAGTAATTTTTATAATGCTAAAAAAATTTTTATAGCAAAAATAGTTGCTTTCAGATTTATTTTTTTTATTGCCAAATAAATATTTTAGATATAAGAATTGCAAGTAATCTAGCGGTAGAAATTCTATTTAGAGAAATAAGAAAAAAAAAAAGCAACAACGAGAAATGAGATCTTATTTTATAATTTTCAGGGGAATTTTTTTGGATTTTTATTTCGATTTTCTTTTGTTGGATAGAATTTGGGCATGTTTAATGCTGTCAGGCTAAATGATTGAAAGAAAGCATGCAGAAATATAATTCTTTATTTTTAGTATTAAAAAACTTATGTCTTGATCGTATCACTGCGATATGTATAATATAATACTTTATATAGAAATAAATAAAGTATATTTTTTTTAATGTTTTTATAGATAACGTGAGTCTTCGCAAGACTTGTCTGTCGCTTAGGAGTATGTTTGTTTTCGTATATCTCGAAGAGTGAACTCGTGAATGCGAGAAAGTCGTTGACATCAGCATTTGTTTCATCACTGAAATCGGAAGATCATCAGAACTCCTCGTAATTGTAGAGAATTTGATTTTTTCAACTTATATGAGATGAAGAGTCAAATTAAGTTCGCCAAATTTACAAGGCTAAGTTTGGTAATGCAGTGGAAGGTCCAAAATAATCTAAAAATACTACGGTGTGCTTCTCTAGTGATGATTGTAACTGTACTTTTATAATATAAAATAAAAAATTAAAATATATTTAATTACTAATTAAGTTTTAATTATTCATTCTATGACTTATCGCTTTCAAAAAGCCGTTTACACGGTGGGAGCTCTGCAGTCTAAGCTTCTTCTGACACGGCAGACTTCCTCCTCTTTTTGAGGACTGCAGGGCGAACTTGGGCAGTCTGCCCTCTCTCGAAAGTCATCAGTACAAATGGACTTCCTTATCCGCCCGGTCAAAGTACAGCTCTAACTTACAAAAACCACCTCTAATTCATAACTTTAATTTCGAAAATGCCAAATTAATAAATGTGGCGTGCTCCTAGGCGCGCGAAATGATAATAGGAAAATACTTTTTTATACTCTCAAATGATAGCGTGTGAATCTTACATCCTCAACTCAGAGTTGAAAAAAATTTAAATAAATTTTAATAAAAATAAAAAAAATTAATATGACAAGTAAATTATTAATGATTTTAGAATGCAGTGGGTGTAAGATGTACAATCCCACTTTGAGGTGTACTGATAGTACCGCTCATGATAAGATATAGGGTTAATTTCATACAGATCCCTACAAACATAATGAATTACAAATATATTACTATAAAATTTAATTTTCATATGTTGACTCTACAGAAGTCCTAATATTTTTAAATATATCCTTTTGATTTGTTACCGTTAAAGCACTATTTATTTTATAGGTGAAATATGTCCCTCCAAAAGTTTCAATTGTTAATTAAAAAGGGATAAAATAATCAATTCACCTCATTAACTAACAAAAGTTAAACTTTATAGGATTATATATTTGCAATTCATTATATTTGTAGGGGCTGTATGAAATTAATCCTAATATATATCGCTAAATTATAAAAAAAAACTTCTTATAAGTATCTTTTTTTTTAAAATTTTTCTTCTAATTTTCAAAAATTTATATTTTATTCTTCAATATTTTAAGTTGTTGCATTTAGCCATCCTCCGTCAAGATTTTATCACTACTCCGTCATTTTCTTATAATTTATACCATTATTTTTTTCTTATAAAAGAAATAAGAATAATTTGGTCACTTTGTCCTCTCCATTCACACCATACCCTTCTAAAAATATTTTTGAAATTTTAGAAAGGCAAAATGTAAATGTTTAAAAGTCAGAAAAAAAAAGTAAAAAAACGAATATTTACAGTAGAGTTATTTGTAATTTAGCATATATATATAGAGTGTACAACTACTATACTTGCGGAAGTATTAGTAAAATTGGTGCATTTGATTTTTTGGTTCTTAAATTAAGAATTGTAAGGTTAGGATAATAGTGATCCTACTAGGATTTAGTAGTCTGCTTAGAAAATTAATATTAATCTAAGAATCAGAAATGATGAAATGGTTAATCCAAAGGTTAAAATAGTCCAGAGTTTGACTACAGTGTTTTTGAAAGCACAACTCATGTGATACTTCTAATTTTTGAACCCTTAAATCAACCTTTGATTATTCTCTAGTCTTTGGATTAATACTATTCCCCTACTAGAGAGGACAACTAAACCTTTATAGGGGGACTTCTATCATTCTAACATTATAATCCTTAATTCAAAGGCTAAAAATCCGGAGCACTAACTTTTTATTTTTTCGAAATTACAATAACTCTAAACTATATATATATATATATATATATATATATATATATATATATATATATATGAGTCTGGCTACTATACTCTTATGAGTATAGAGCTTCTTGTACTCACAAGTTTTTGGCCGTTTGATCTACTCTTTAATCATTTTCATTCGTTAAATTATACTACTCAACCAACCACCCAATCAATTCTAGGGGGCCCACTATCAACCTAACCGTAACCACTCTCATCTTAATCACACATTTTTTTATCCGAATGGTCGAAAAGTTATGAGTATAGAGGGCTCTATACCAATATGAGTATAGTAGCCCCAACCTATATATATATATATATATATAGAGAGAGAGAGAGAGAGAGAGAGAGAGGGAGAGTTGAATAATTTATAGTCAAGAGTCCCCTATGAGGTAAATTGCATTGTTACTGCCTGAACTTTTGACGAATTTTACTTAAACCCCCAGACTCCTAAAATAGACATCTAACACGCTAAACTCTAATATTTCATTCATTTTACCCCTTCCGTCAGTTTCCGGTTAACGGAGTTTGACGGAAAATTGACGGAAAGGATAAATGAACGAAATATTAGAGTTTAGGATGTTAGATGTCCATTTTAGGAGTTCGAGGGGTAAAATGAAACTTCGCCAAAAGTTCATGAGGTAACAATGCAATTTACCCATTATATATATATATATATATAGATATATATATATATATATATATATATATATATATATATATATATATATATATATATATAGAGAGAGAGAGAGAGAGAGAGAGAGAGAGAGAGAGAGAGAGAGAGGCTGGAATACTATTGATAGTAAAATATCCTTTTTGCTATTAAATTTTTAACCATTGGATGAGAAATTGTAGGGTTAGAATGATATTAGTCCTTTAGGGTTGAGTAGTCCCCACTGGATTATAATATTTAATCGAATGGTTAGAAATGATGAAAGAATTTGATCCAAAGACTAAAAACTTAATAGTAAAAATTTTTGCTATTAATAGTATTTTAGTCCACCACTATATATATATATATATGTCACGCCCCGGATTACACTTTCCCTGGGCGCGCCGACAAATCCGCCGTATGCAAAAGAATTTTTCCTGTATACGAAGCGATAGCTGTACCTGTAAACAAACACTACTACGAACAGTAGTAGAGAGCTGCTAGAGAAAACAGAAGCTAAACAAACTGAGTTTCATATACATAGTCCCAATTAAAAATACAAAGCTACTCGCACTAGCGAGTTAAGTCCACTATGTACATAAACTCGAAACAAAACATCTACCTGCAGTAGGGGCACCTCTAGCTCAGCACGTCGGGTAGGGCTCTAACTCGCGACGCCCTTGCCTCGATCCTGATCCGCGGACAGTGCAGCAGCCGGAACCTGTGGCTCTGCAAAAACATAGGAACAACTGGGCGTGAGAACTACTGTAAAAACAAGTAGTCCTCAGTGGGTATCGCCCAAAACAACATCGGTCCACCCACTAAGTCTACAGAAGAGAGCAAGAATAGTAGTAAAATGCAGGAATAAAGTCTACCGCTATCAAACACTACACTATCATGCTCTACACTAACCAACTGTAGAAAATATCCAACCTGACCCAATCCAATCGGGACTGTAAGCATACCCGTCCCCGGGACTGTGAATACACTCGTCCCTGCCCCGTTGCGACTATCCAGCTCTATCCACACCAACTGGTCCGTGGAGAGCGAGTCCAACTGGCATGAGCGACACCAACGCGAAAGCACAAAGCCTGACTCCGGAGTGGTACTCGTGGGCGCTACCCAACCGAGTATGCAGCGTATCTCTGTCGAGCTCAATCAGGCTCCAACTAGCCAAAGTCAAGTAAACAGGGTCAAAACAGGTCTACAAACCAAACCCACGTGCCCTCGGCACAATCTGTGACCAAAACAAGAATCTGGGTCCACCGCTAACCCGAACGGCACCCAACGACCCGAAACAGCCTACACTCTGCTGAAAAATAAGCTCGGCATCTCAGCACGAGCGTAAATGCCTTCTAAACTACCCCAGGTATCCATCGCAACGATACTGCAACGATACAATCGAATCACGGCTCCTAGAGCTAAATCTGGTAGTTTAAGCATATGACGGGTCAAAACGCAGGTTTTCTCCTAAGTCAAATTTCAAGTCCAACATGTATAATATAAATATTCATTTCAGCATGCTTCTACATTCATATTACATTCAAGATGCTAATCGATGAATTAAAGCATGATATACAAAAATCGAACTATACACGTCGACTAAACATGCACTTAGGAGCGAAACCGATGATACACCCACCTCTAGTGCAATTCCTGGCAGCAAGATGGTCTCGGATCACAAGCAACACTGCTGGAAACACCTCCAAACCAGCAACAAAGCCCCTCAAGATCTGGATTTACAATTCACCCAAAAATCCAATAAAAACCATCAATTTACCAAAATTTCAGCACTTAAGCTTAATTATCTCAATTCCAATGTCAAAACTCACCTAATGATCTCCAAATCGGGTGAGGACAGATCCAAATCCAGCAACTACTGATGGGTGATCAATCTCAGGTCCAAAATCCCACTGCCTACAAAGTTAGCATCAAGAAAAGCTCAAAAATTCCAATTTCAGCTCAAAGTCAACAGCAGTCCAGAAAAACCTCAGTTCGACCAAGCTAACCTCAACCAAAATCTGCAATTCAGGGCTTCGTGGATTCCTCTGGAAGTCTAGAATCCAGCAAACCAAGTTTCGTCGAAATCCGACCTTCCTACGTCGCGCACGAGCCAAAACACTGGAGGTCGTCGCTGAAGAACTGCAGAATCAGCACTCCATCAAGCTGGATCAATGGAAATTTGATGCAAATTGAGGCAAATCCGAGGGTAGAGATGCTAAAAGGGACTTCTCTGTGAAGAAGGGAGGAAAAGAGCTCACCAGGGTCACCTTCCATCTATTTATAGGCTGCTGGAGAGATAAGATAAGCCCCAAGAGAAAACAGCTGCTATCCAGTACTCATGCAGAAACGGGCATTTCTGGGCGCCCGGAACCATGTTGTGGGCGACCAGAACATCCCGACTGCACAAACCGGGCTCCTCGGACTCTCCGCTCGCGGTGTGCTGCGCCCGTAAATGGCTCCGGCGGAACTCACCTACCGCCCTGCCACGCGTCGAAGCAAGCGATATTCACGAGGTGGAATTTCCGGACCCACATCTGGGCGCCCAAAACATGGGATCCGAATTGGCTTCCAGTTTCAGTTAAATTCAACACTCGTTTCTGGGCGACCCTAAAAATGTTCTGGGCGCCCAAATCTGGCAAAACTCCAGTTTTGCTTATTTGAGTGCGCCGAGTCCAATTCTGCATCCAATTCGTGCAGAATTGACTCCGACTCAGTCCGACACTCTCCAGAGATGTCGACCAGTCTATAATACTGAAGCCAATCCTATCCAAAGTTCAGGAACACTACAATATATATATATATATATATATATATATATATATATATATATATATATATATATATGAATGAGATCATTCCCGTTTTGTCTAACAAATTCAGATTGAGGGGGTAGTTACATATAATTGGGGCAGTTATTTTAGCAATACTAATAAATCTATCATTTTTAATTGGTTTCCCTCCTACTAAAGATATATGTAGTCTGACACTTCCACCTCAACCGCCACTTCGCCATTATAAAAGGAAACCTACGTCACCACCCGCTCCCCACATTTAAAAAATAATACTTGTTGCATAAACCCGGTGTATCCGTACATGTCATACACTATATTTAATATTTAATTGTTAAAATTTAACAAATAAATTTTAATCTAAAATGGTTTAAAAGCCTATGTATCAAAATATAACTAGCGTATTCCAGAGGTTCCAGAGGTTCACAGCCCCACTTGGTGCTGGCACCAAATTCTCCCTATCAATTCCGCCGTTCCCATTGAAACCTCGTGCACATTTATTTACTTTTATTATACCCAAACACACTCGTACACACTAATAATTATTTCCGAGATAGTAGTATACCCTTATAAGTTCGGCCGTGATGTTTGTAAAAGCACCAAATACTTAATACTTGTAAATTTTTTATTATTAAATTTATTTTTTTGATCATTTTTATTTATTAAATTATACTATTCAACCAACACCCGCTCAATCCTAGAGGTCTCGTATTATTCTAACCGCATATTTTTTAATCTAATGGCCAAAAATTTACCCGCTCCTTGTTCCATGCCCCTTATAAATCAAACTATAAATCCTCCTCCTCCAACTGCTTGTTCCGCCGAATAAGCTCAAAACCCTAATTCCGATCGAAAAAATTTGGGGAATAAAAAGGAGAAAAAATTAGAGGAGGAGATCGATGGACGATGATACCTCGTTCGCCGTCGTCGTCGCCCTCTCCGCCGCGCTCGTAATCGCCCTCCTCATCGTGGCCCTCCTCGCCGCCGCCGCCGCCGCCGCCGTCCTCCGCCGCCGCCGCGTCTGGCGGCGCGGCGGCGCGGCGGTCGGTGAGGGCGGTGGTGGCGGCGGCGGAGGAGGAGGGAGAGGAGGAGGAGGAGGTTCGCGCTCGAGCTGGAGCTGCTGCGGCGCCTCCGCCACCCCAACATCGTGCGCCTCCTCGCCTACTGCGACGATCGCGGTGAGCAAATCTAATCTAATTAATAATAATTATTATAAATTAAATTTAATTTATTAATTAATATCATCCAAAAAAAATTCAAAAAACCATCCCGTAGTTTCTCACTTTTTTATTTTAGTACCCTATGGTTTAAAGTATATTATTTTCGCATTCCTGTAATTTTTTTTTTTTTATCCATTTCATTATTTTTTTTTCCGTTATATCAGTGGCAAAGATAAAACTAGAACTCGCCTACTGCGACGATCGCGGTGAGCAAATCTAATTAATAATAATAATTAAAAATAATTTTAATTAATTAATTAATATTATTTTTTTGAAAAAAAAAAAAACTTTAAATACCACCCCGTTGTTTCGGATTTTCTCCCTTCAATACTCTATGATTTGAAGTGTGTCACTTTTATACTCCATGGTAAAAAACGTATCACTTTCGTATCCCGTGATTTTATTTTTTTTCTTTTTGTTATTCCTTTTATTATTTTTCTGTTTAATCAGTGACAATTAAAATTAAAAAGTACGAAAGTGAATATTTGATAAACTATAAGTGAGTATCTGAAATATTTTTTTTGTATATAATTTAACGAAAAATTAACAAATAATGAAAAAAAAAACTCTAAAATATTAAATTAATATATTTTAAATCACATGATATTAAAGTAAAAAAGTAAAAAAATAAAAAAATCATTGAAGTTCACCCTTAAAAAAAATAGAAGCAAATTTGACTTGGTCGTTTCGCTCATTGATTCTCGTCACCTCCTCTTACCGGGGGACGTTCGGTTCAACGTTAATCTCTGAAAATAATTTTCCGTGAAAATAAGTTTTCAATGAAAAAATTTTCGTTCTGTAGTTTGAATTGTTTGCTTTGTAGAAAAAAATATTTTTTCATCAATTTTTATTTGGTTGAAAAAAATTCACATTTATTTTGTTCGGAGAAAAAAAATGAATGAAAAAAATTTTATGTAGCTTAAATTTTTGTTTTTCGTTGAAAACAACGAAAAACGGAAACTTCAATATTTTATATTTTTATAAAAATATTTTTACGTCAAATCAAATAAATAAAAAAATATTTTACATATCAAAAATAATTTTTTAATTCATTTTATGAGGTTTTTTTAATTATTTTCTAAAAAAAAAGAATTTTAAAACTAACTAAATTAAGTAGGGTTTTTTTTTGTGTCCTTTTTGACTGAAAAT
This sequence comes from Ananas comosus, assembly GCF_001540865.1. Classification (NCBI taxonomy): domain Eukaryota; kingdom Viridiplantae; phylum Streptophyta; class Magnoliopsida; order Poales; family Bromeliaceae; genus Ananas; species Ananas comosus. The sequence goes on from NC_033642.1 coordinate 2,004,468, forward strand.
TTTGAATTTCTATATATTGTCGTTAAAATTTAAATTTGTAAACTTAGGCTTGTCAAAAAAAAATTTTACTACCATAAACAGCAGTCCTGAGCAAAAAATGCTATCACTGATATACGGTTCTGATTAAATGTCTAAATATTTTCATAATTTTTTTGAAAAATTTATATATTTGATAGATAAACAATATAATGAAATATTTAAAATTAGATACTATATTCGGTTTAGAAATTATTTTTTGGATAAGATAAATCACTTTTTTTTGTAAAATATGTTATTTTACCGAATCATAATTATAAAAAAATTTTAAGAGGAAAAAATCAAAGTTTTAATCACGCTAAAAATTTTTATACGGAATAAATTTTTTTGAATTATTTATTTTGATTTTCAAACATCACCTTTAAGAGTTTAAAATCATCTTTTAGATTTTTTTTTTTTTTTTTTTGGTACCAACAAAACTTTTTAAAACTAGTGAGTAAATATGAGAAATTGGATGATTACAGTGTAAAATTCATATACTATATATATATAGTTGGTCATGTCTTAGTTGGAGTGTGATATTTATTCCACTAGTATTAATAACTTACAATAACACTAATAATTTATTGAGTTCTACATTATTAAAGCTAAAATGTATAAGTACCTTGTTATTAGTGTTAGAGCTTCGAATTTTTATATTTTTTATCCATGTAATGTGAGACTATTGAATCGTCGTAATTACTTTCTAATATAAAAAAATTATTTCAGATTATCTATGTTTTTTAAAATTACTCTGATTTTTCGCCATGGGATCATTGTACCATGTTAATTATTATAACAATTCAATTCAAAAAATATAAAGTCACACAGTATATTTAAATTTTACTATAACTATAATTACAGTACAGTAATAACCATGTGCATGCTCCGATTTTCGGCACACTAAACGTGAGATACTTCCGTCCACCGTCCATCACGTAAGTAAATCGAGGTTTGAAAATAATGGACGGTAGATAAGACCGTCTCGTGTTCAAAATGAGACAGTTTCTTCGACTGTTCATCACGTAAATCGGCACGAATTTCAAAGTTCATGGACGACAGATAAGACGGTCTTACATTTGGGACAACACTATTGGCTATTTATTATTGAGCTAAATTAGGTCAAATATCGTACCCCAACAATAAGCCTAAGTTGAGTTAGATGAGACTAATAAATTAAGTGGAGGTGCGGTCTACAAGTCAGGTCGAAGACTGCGAGCGCTTTCTATCAATACGTGATTTTGGAATAGTTGATTAACGCTTACCATCCACAAACCCTTATCTTGCAGAGTTTGGGTCAAATAGATCATCGGCACGAATTTCAACGGCATATAAGACGGTCTTACATTTGGGTGGTCAACACTATTGGCTATTTATTATTGGGCTCAAATAGATCAAATATTCTGTTCCATAACAATAAGCTCAGGAAACTAATAACTTGAGTCGGATGAGCCTAAAAAATTCAGAAGGTGCAGTTCACAAAAAATCTAACGGTAAAATCTTTAACAATAAACCTAATGTTCAGATTGGTTGAGTCAGGTCGAAGAAGCTCGTGAGCACTGTGGTACGATAAGTGTTTAACAATAAGCCTAATGTTCAGATTGGATTGGTTGAGTCAGGTCGAAGAAGTCTGTGAGCACTGTGGTACGATGAGTGCGCTCTTTCTATGGGTGCTTGGAATAGTTGGTTAGCGCTTACGATGAACAAACTCTTGCCTTGGTTGCAGAGGAGGAGGGGGCTCTGGTGTTGGAGTACGCCCCGAACGGCACCCTCCCCCCGCGGCTTCAGCGGCGCCGCTCCCGTGGGCGGCGCGGACGCGGATCCTCTACGACGTCGCGGGCGCCCTCGCCCACCTCCACTCCGCATCCGCATCCGCATCCGGCGCCGTCGTCGTCGTCCACGGCGACGTGACCTCCTCGAACGTCCTCCTCGGCCCCCTCCCCCGCCTCCGCCCCCTCCTCTGCGACTTCGGCTCCGCCCGCCTCGGCTTCTCCGCCTCCCTCTCCCCCTCCCCCTCCCTCTCCGTCGCCGTCGCCTCCCCCGGCTACGCCGACCCCTTCTTCCTCCGCACCGGCATCCTCTCCAAGAGCTCCGACGTCTACGCCTTCGGCGTCCTCCTCCTCGAGACCCTCACCGGCCGCCCCGCCGTCGGATCCGACGGCCGCAACCTCACGGCCGAGATCGCGCCGGCGATCGCCGCGCCGCCCGCCGAGGGCCTGCTCGATCCGCGGCTGCGCGGGCGCCCGGGGTTCGACGCCGCCGCCGCCGAGGCCGAGGCGGCGGCGGCGGCGGAGATCGCCGGCGCGCGCTGCGTCGGGGCGCAGCCGAGCCTGCGCCCGTCCATGGCCGATGTGCGCGCGCTCATCGGGGAGCGGATGCCGTCCGCGATCTCCGCCGCCGATCCCGGATCGGACGGCGAGAAGAAGATGGCGGAGCCGTGAGCAGGAGGAGGATGCCGATGATCGGTGGACTCGGCGCACCGCGTAGGCCGTGGACCGCATGTTTGGTGGCGCAAAAAAGAAATTGTCTTCGGCTGGTGCATGGCTAACGTGGCGGACCCGGTGCAGCGTAAAACTGGGAGTGCTTGGTTGTTATTAACCATTACTATATTGACACCTCTAATTACCATTATGTGCATAGGTATACGGAGTAGAGTTACTATATTATCAAAAGTTTCTGACTTTTTGGCTCTTAGATTAATTTTTTTTGATCATTTTTAGCTGTTGAATTAATATTATAATCCTGTGGGGACCACTCAATTCTAGGGGTACTACTTAATCATAGAAATGACCGTAATCATTCCAAACGTAAAATTTTTTATCCAAAAGTCAAAAAGTCAGAAGTATCAAATCCTCTATACTTCTAATAATATAGTAGCTCTACACTATATATATATATATATATATATATATATATATATATATTTAGGCTGAAATACTATTAATAGTAAAATGATCTTTTTGCTATCAAATTTTTAACCCTTGGACGAAAAATTGTAAGGTCAGAATGATATTAGTCGGTTAGAGTTGAGTGATCCCCCTAGGGTTGAGTGGTCCCCATTGGGTTATAGTATTTAATCCAATGGTTAGAATAATGAAAAAGTTGATCCAAAGGCTAAAAAACTGGTAGCAACAATGAGATTTTGCTATTAATAGTAGTCCAGTCTAACTCATATTCATATATATATATATATATATATATATATATATATATATATATATATATATTAAAATTCTGTGAATATATATATATATTTTTTTTTGGAATTGATATTGTGAGAACTAGTTTTGATATTGTCAAAGTATATCGGAATAGATATACAGTAAACAGTATCAAAAATAGCTTTATGCAATATCAATTTCTTTTTTTTTTCTCATTTTCTTCTTTTTTTTTTTATATATATATAATAAAATAACTATTGACTTAGCTCGAGTCGACATCTATGAGGTCGGTGCTCAATCTACATCTGTACTATTACAAAATAGGACTTGTCTACTTATAGCTTCTTGAGTTGAGAACAAAAAAAAGTTAGTGTACATAACATCTGAATATCTGAGAATTTCAGAATAGGAGTCTAAATATATTTCCATGAGAATGCTGGTCTTGTGGGTTTGCCAATGTATGAACATTTGTAATACAAACTGTTTTTAATTGATTTTAAGTTCAATAATTCTGTTCTCTATTTTGAGAATCTTGTTACTGGATAATGAATATATATATATATATATATTTATATAGTCCGCCTACTATGCTATCAATAATATCAAGTACTTGGTGCTACTAAATTTTTCGCTGTTAGATCTACCATTTTGATCATTTTCACTCTTTACATTATACTATTCCATCAACCACTCACTCAATCCTAAGGGACCACTATCATTCTAACCAAATATTCTTTCATCCAAGAACAAAAATCTAATAATATCAATGACTTTGTGCTATTAATAGTATTCTATTATAATTATAGAGAGAGAGAGAGAGAGAAAGAGAGAGAGAGTTGAGCTCATGTATTTTTTGAAATATAGGAGCTGAACATGTTTGTAATTTTTTAACCGTCAAGTCGCTTCAAGATCTATGTAGTGCTAATATAAAAAACTTAATAAGACACATACTTAATAGTACTGTACTAATCTTGAGACGATTCGACTGTTAAAAAGTCACAAGTATAAATACTCGTTTTTTAAAATGCAGAAGATCAATTCTCTCTCTCTCTTTATGTAGTTTTAAAAAATAGTAAAACATTAAAAGTATTGTAAATTACTTTTAACGATATAAATTATTAGTCTGAGTGCTCGGTCGTCAAAAATAATTGATAGCATAAGTGTTTTGTTGTCGAAAATAATTGATAGCACGAAAGCTTGCGTACTTCTGATAAGACAGAGACTTGATTTGACGGTTCAACTTTTGGATACCTAATGATTGATTAGATATGCTAAAAGTGGTCCTAAAGCGTAAGTTAATTTAATGTTCTCATGACTCATCAGTCATGTCCTTAGCTTCTTGATGAGTGTAGTCACTTGAAGTTTGGAGTGATCCTAATTAAAAGATTTGTACATTATTAAATCCTGTTTGGTTGGAAGAGAATAAATATTAGCATAATAATTTTATTTTTATTTATTATTTTGAAATAGTTAGAAATAAAAATAAAATTATGTTTGGTTTATAATACTGCTATTCTCAGGAATAATTTAAATTGAATTTGGTTAAATTTATGAAATAGTAGAGAATGGTGAAAAATAATGGTGGTTGAATTTGATATAAAATATAATTTAATAAAAGTAATTTATTATAAAATATGATTAAGTAAATTTTTTTTTTTTTCAAATTCTACTACAATATAAATATAATAAAAATAATTTATTATCATATTTAAGTATAGTTTATTTTATTTGCAATATTTAAGTACAAATAATATGTATTTATATAGTACAATTAATAATTTTATAATAATAATAATAATAATAATAATAATAATTTATCATAATATATAATATATTGTGTCTACATAATTTAATTTAATTTAATTCAATTTATAATATTAATAAAGTTTTGAATTAAAATTTAGAATAGTACTATTTTACCAAAAAGATGGAATAGTTTATTCCAAACTATTCCGAAATAACTAGAAAATAGCTATGTTTGACCGGGATATTTTATTCCGGCCAAAAATTGTTCTCTTTGGCGGAATAGTAGTAATAACTTTCGTCGAGGGATTAATACCATTATCCAATCTCTTGATTAACAGTTACATATAAATTTATGGAAAAACTTCAAACACCACCCATGTGGTTTCACACTTTCTCACTTTAGTACCCTGCATTTTAAAGTGTATCATTTTCGTACCCTGTGGTTTTATCTTTCTTTTTTTGTTATCAATTTCACTAATTTTTTATTAATTTTTTTCATTAAATCAGTGACAAAGTTAAAACTAAAATGTATTAAATTGAATATTTGATAAACCATAGGTAGGGTATCTGAAGTTTTTTGTATATGATTTAACGAAAAGTTAATGGAGGGGCTGAGGGTACTAAATTGATACACTTTAAATCATAGGATACTGAAGTGAGAAAGTACAAAACCACAAGGATGGGGCTTTTTTTGCAAATAGCCCCCTGACAAATTTTATTTATAAAAATAGCCCCGTCCAAAAATTATTTGCAAAAATGGCCCTGCCCCTGCCACGCCAGCGCCACGTCACCGCCACGCGGGCAGGACGGGCCCAGGTGTTTAAGTTGAACACGGTGAACCATTCACCGTGTTCAATACAAAATTTTTGTATTGGACACGGTGAATGATTCACCGTGTCCAATACAAATATCCCAATAATGAGTAAGTTGGAGGTATTTGTATTAGACACGGTGAATCATTCACCGTGTCCAATACAAATTATTGGACACGGTGAATGATTCACCGTGTCCAATACAAATATTTCGATCTTAGCTATTTTGTATTAGATACGGTAAATCATTCACCGTGTCCAATACAAAAACTTTGTATTGAACACGGTGAATGGTTCACCGTGTCCAATACAAAAACTTTGTATTGAACACGGTGAATGGTTCACCGTGTTCAACTTAACCATCTAGTCCAGCCCCGCCCGCGTGGCGCTGACGTGGCGCTTGCGTGGCGGGGCCAGGACTATTTTTGCAAATAAATTTTTGACATGACCAATTTTAAAAAAAAAATTTGTAAGGGGGCTATTTGCAAAAAAAGCCCACAAGGATGGTATTCGAACTTTATCCTAAATTTATTTGAGACTGTTTGGCAAGGCTTCTCGGACGATTTCGCTACAGAATAGTAGTTTGCAATTTGAATACCGGCGAAATACTTTCCAACTTTTTTCGATACCTAAAATTTATAACGAAGAACGGAAAATAAGCTTCTAAAACTGAGGGAGGTTTACACAGCTAAAGCTCTTTCGATTCCTCAAACAACTTCACTAAATAGCATATTTTCATCAATCTGTCCAAACAAATCATACGCATTCGCGAGTTTGATCGGTTCAGATTATAGCCTCTATCGCGGAATTCAACTCAGATGTTGTTTTGACATCATTGGCCTGTTTGTTTTACCGACGGTGAAGTGCAGGTTGAAATGAAATAGACTTTCGATAAACTAGAGTTTTTAGGTAAAAATTATTTTTCTTTCCCTGTTTGTTTGTATAGTTGCAAAATTAAAGTTCTTCAAATTTACTATTTGTTTAGCAGAGAGTAAAAAATGTAAAAGTTGAAAGTACGAAATCAGTAAATGAGCAAAATATGCTGTTGTTACTAGAAGTACTTCATACAAATGTGTACATCTCTATGTTGAAAATGATAAGTTTTTTGTGCTGAATAAAAAAAGAACTAGGAGCTTACACAATTATAAAAGATATATCCTCATCTTAACCTATCGACTTAATCTTTTGGGTATTTTGTATCTTTTATCACTCTAGGCATTATATTATAATCGCTCAAGAATTGTTCAAGCCTCAACCTATTTTAGATTGAAATTTTTGTAACAACCTATTTAAGATTGAAATTTTTGTAACTACCTGACCCACTAACAATGATAAATCGTTGGGCCTAAACTATCAGCTGAAAATAATTAAGCCCAGCTATTAATACTAGTATGCCTGTCACTTATAAACTCATTACACTCTCCCACATTATCCGAGGTGGGACTATTGGGATGTGTTTGTCACTTATAAATTCATTACACTTTTCCACATTATCCGAGATGGGATTATCCATTACACTTTTCCACATTATCCGAGATGGGATTATCGGAATGTCACGTACTCCCCTCGTTTAGGCCCTGACATTTTCGTCAGCCCGGCCCAATCATACATATAGTCCCAGATTCACCAGGTGATGTGAGATCGATCTCATACTTTCGGTTGATTATCAGGCTCTGATACTAAATGTAACGATTCGAACTGCTAGCAATAATAACTCGTTGGACCCAAACTATCAGCCCAAAATGCTTAAAACTTAATTATTATAACTAGTGTGTCCGTCACTTATAGAACCATTACACTCTCCTATATTATCCGATGTAGGACTATTAGGATGCCACAATTTTAATTCAAAATTTTTCTCACGGAAAAAGAAAATTCTTTTACCAAACAGTGTCTTAGGGTTTGAATCCCAACATGTAGAAGAATGAAGATACCCTACTATTAAGAAAAATAAGGTTCCCTGCTGACCACTTAACTACAATAGCAGAACATTAGCAAATGGGAATTGATATTTTCAGTGCTAATTTTGATATTGTCGGAGCAAAAAAATTTAAATCGTGACTAGATATAATTTTGATATTGTTTTAGCCAGAAAATCTAAATCATTAATAGATATAATGAATGCGCTTTGGCAATATCAAATTTAGTTATGAAAATATCAATTTCCTAAATAGACCATTATTGTAGTGTCTGCTTTCAATACTAGTCATTCCCAATAGAGTATTTGACCAACAAACAAAATAAATAAATAAATAAATAAATAATTTTCACAATAGTGGAAATCACAAATGAGACTGATAACACCAACAATAAGCTTATAGACCATGGCCTTAGAAATACTTTGCTATTAATAGCACTCTAGCCTAGTTCTCTAGAGATTGAAACCACACAAAGAATATACCTTCATTAGGGTTGTCAACGAGCTGAACATGAGTGAGCTAGGGCCGGCCCATGTTCGCTCATTCATTAAATGAACCGAACACGATTTGGCTCATTAAAAATATCAAGTTGAAAAATTTAGCTGGTGTTGTTCTGCTTGCTTATTAACAAGCTGAACATGAGCTAGCTCGTAAGCAAACATGTTAGATTGTCAACTCTGCTACTAGGTAAAAAATTGAAAGAAAAATAGAAAATTTGAATCTTAATTTAATAGTTGAAATCCATAAAATATAGATCTCCTTACATTTGAGTTGGCCTAAAATCCAAACAGTAAAATTTGTTATTGTATGTCGAGCCAACCCTAACTCATGTTCGGCTCGTTAAGATTTCAAGCTAAAAGATTTAGTTCGTGCTCGGCTTATTTATAAACTATCAAACAATCTCGAGCTCATTTTGAGCCGAACACAAGCCAACTAGCAAACAGCCAGCTAGATTGTCGGCCCTAACTGTCACGCCCCAAACCCGAGACGTAACAGACGCCGCATACTTGCTAAACTAGCAAATATACAAGACTACCGAATCAGACGGAAACTAGCAAAAAGGAGATTACCAATTTTTCCACTAAATCCAAAGAATCACAAGGTGAGACTAAGAAATTAAATTTTAACTAAAATCAAACGGAATTCTAACATCTATAGAACTAAGCTTACTACGAATCACAAGAGAGATTCGGTCTACAAAATACTAAAAGTAACAAAAGTGGGTACGAAGAAATAACGAAACAAAAATAGATAACAACGATCATCTACGTAGTCCAAAAATTCACATCCGAAAATACTAGATGTAAAAACAAAAGGGATTAAAATCAAAACTAGCTACGTCTAACGTTAACACGGTCTCAGCCCCGCCCGTAAAATCAGTCTCGGTACCTGGGTAAGCAACCATACACCACATTAGTCGGATTAAGCATATAATACAAATAAATAATTGAATACAAAAAATTAATTCAAGCGACTGGTTTTTTAATTTGCAAAATTTCAGAAAACAAGAATTATCAAATTTAAAATTCAGATCATATTGAAACTATAACTTTACAAAGCATTTCTTTAAGTCTCCGGCAACTAACTATATTATATGATCCATTGGCGAGATCCAGAGGCACCCGAAGGCACAAACAAAACAGAGGCACCCGAAGGCGCAAATAGAACAGAGGCACCGAAGGTGCATGTACAAAACAGAGGCACCCGTAGGCGCAAACAAAACAGACGCGCGAATAGGCGCAGGCACCCGAAGGCGCAATATAAAGACGAAGCTCGCTTCTATAACAAAATACATGTCGACATGGCCAATATTAGTATAGCAGAATACCAAGAGACATTATAATTTAAAATTATCCAGTCACTAACTTATAGAACAGATTATTAAATTTCAAAATTTTCTGTTAAAAGAATCTTTCAATCATAGTTGAAACTCAGTTTACAGAAATATTTAATATACGTTTAACCCTTAATTTTAAAATCTACAAAATAAGGATTTTTACACAATCAAAGTATTTCCTAAATTATTTTACGAAAAACTAACGGGTGTCCGGTTACTTACCTCAAAAGCAGCTTCTAAGCTAAGAAGCTATCTAGTCGAAAATTGCACGAAATCAATCATCGGAACCTAAAATAGAGATATACGATTCTCTATAAGCTATTTAAAATAAACTTACAAAGAGAACATATATACATTTAGAAAGCAAGCTTATACAAAAATTTGAATTCGGATAGACTCACATAGGTCGACAATGTCGGCTACGAATGCATGCAAAAAGGTCAAGACGAAGCACGAAAGAGATTTAGAATAATACATTCGACGAAACTCAAATTAACAATCAAGAGGATGATGAGTTCCAAATATTAAAGTTTTCAAAGAAGCAAGATAACATGAATGAAGTTTTAGATAATAAACGAAGGATCTAATGCTCAAAAGAGGGTTTTCAGATGTTGAAACGTTGATATGCAAATCAATAATTAGATAGAATCAAGATGGGAACAAAAATAATATATGCCTTATTTTAGGCATTTTGTCGAACATATAGCGGACATTCCAATAAGTGTGTACAATATGTGAAGTTTTATGCAACTAGATCATACAGAAGATACAAGATATGAAATTAAACGGTTAGAATGACGAAGATTAGATATAACGAAATCAGATTTTGATGGTTTCAAATTTCAATCATCATGAGGCGAGTATTCAAAATAATAATAAAACAATGAACAAAGAGGTTGGATGATCACAAGATTCGATATAGAGGTAAAATGAGGGAAAGAAAAAAACCTTCTCGAAAATGGTGAAGATGACGGCAGGATGCCGTCGATAGCGAACCAAAAATAACGGCCAAAGAAGATTGCGGCGGAGGCGGCTACGGATGATGGCGACGATCGGATGGCGTCGCGCGCGCACGTGCGAAACGGCAGAGGTCGTACGGACGCGGTGAGGAGGAGAGAGAAAGAGTCGTGCGGGAGGGGAAAAGAGAGATCGATCGGGTGGGGTTGGCTAGGGAAAATTAATTAAATTAGGTACTAATTAGGTAACAATATGCCACCGAGTCCCTCGAAGATTGGAAATTACGAAAAGATCCAAACTTAATTAGATAGGAGTCAAAACAAAAGGTTTAAAAGTATGGGGTGTTACATTCTCCCCTTCTAAAAGAAGTTTAATTCTCTAAACTTAACATATCTTAGCTCTCGAAGGACTAAGGATACTTCATTCTCATTTACTCCTCGAGCTCCTAAGTAGCTTCCCGCTCAGAATGGTTGTTCCACTGAACTACTAGCATAAATCAAGATATTATCTACTCAGACAATACTCCTACAAATGCGGTCAATCACAAGCTTCTCCCCAAAAGGCGCCCGACACAAAAATATAAACAAAGGTTTCGGAGGTTAACAAATGATTTCGAACAAAAGCAAAAGAGATAAAGGAATATGTAGCTCCAGAATCAAAGAGAACACGAGCAAAAACAAAAGCCACGGGAAGAATACCACGGACTACAGCATTAGATGCCTGGACATCCTGCTGGGAGAGCCTGAACATAACCCTGCGTCCGAGGTCTTCCACCTCTGGACTGATCGGTAGAAGGGGCATGATCACGATCGGCTGGAGCAATAGATTTCTCCTGAGGCTTGGTGCTACAAGGTAAAATTTCCTTACATTTGACACATACCAATCATTCTCAATTCCCAAATTGGCTCTAATCAAATTACTCACTTCAAATAAAATAATTGCATTACATATTTGAATAATCTTTCCTATACACTGAATCTGTAGTTTAGAACACAACACAAAAACAAAATAAGTGATCCATCTGAAGTTAAGATCAAGCCCATCAAAATTCAGATGATTTAAATCATATACCAAAAGAAACACAATTTAGAAGTTACAATATCTCAAACAGCTTCAAGAAACACTCCAACAACTGCATGAATCAACAGGAAATAAATGTTTCCTTCGAAAGCTAGACCATGAACCTAGGGATGCCAATGGGTTGGAGTTCGGACGGATTTTGGTAAACCCGAACCCGAACCCGAAAGCCAAATCCAAACTCGACGGATTTTGAAAATCCATATTCAAAACTAAACCCGACCAACAACCTGAAACCCGAACCTGAACTCGGAACCCCAGGCCCAAAACAATTATTTCTATTTACCTCAATATTTCAAAACCTATTATAATAAAATGTAAATTTTCATAATGCAAATTCAAATGTAACATCAAACATATCTATATATTATATATTGTAAAATCTATTCTGATTCAAATCGGGTTTAGGTTCGGATTCGGGTTCGGGTCTGTTATAGACAAAATCTATATCTGAATCTAAATCCATGAGGTTTTCATTTTTTATACCCATATCAAAAACCTTTAGTATTCGTATAAACCAGCCCTGTTCAGGTTTGGGTTCCGATTCGGATAAAATTTTTGGTATTAGTACCCATTGACATCCCCACAGGAACCACTAAGTTCACACCATTTATTTAATTTATTTTCCAAATACAATCGTAGGGATAAGACTTTGACAAATCCATGTAAAAAAGATACTAAATTCGACATAACACTCAATAGACTAGGAAAACCGGCGAAAGAAACAACAAAATCTTCAGTCCAACTATTTGCGGTCGGCTATATGGATCCTGGTTCTTCATTTATCATCACCAAGAGCAGGTATAAAGCAAAATTACCATCAAATCCCGGAGTTTTACCACTAAGAGAGTTTCAATATGATGCCCAAGCCGGTTTTCCGGAACTTAAATCTCGGAACAAACTGGGAGGTGGTGGTGCAGGTGAAGTGTGATCATTGAACAAACCAAGTTGTTCAATGAGGCTGTTGAGCATCACACCAGCCACATAGGAGAGACCCGATGCCGTTACGCCGAGGCTGAGGTAGTACAGCATTGTCGCAATGTACTTCCTCGGTAGCCTAATGTGGGCCTTTCCGATCGCAAGTAGAGCAACGCATAGAAGAGATGCCGCGGCGACGGCTATGAGCTTGTGTTCCGTGTTGCTGCTCTTCCTGAATGAGAAACCGTACACTAGAGGCGGTAATGTCCCAACAATTATGTACGATAGGACAGCGACGATTAAATGACGAACGAAATGGGGCCTCTTTCCGAGTGTATCACGGTAGCGATCGAAATCATTCTGAATTAAATGATCAGTAGCCTCGTCGTGCTCCTTTCTCAGTTCAAAAATCTGTAGGGCAAAAAAGTACTTAGTTCGGAGCTACAAATATAAGCCACACAAACTTAGCAAAGGAATGATAGAGCAATTGCACCTGAAGGGGTGCTGGTGCTTGGATTAACGTAATTGTAGTTCGGTTGAAAATCAAGTGCAGTGAGAGTAATATATTGGTCTTACCATCAACTAGGATAATCTTGGGAGGTTTGCTGTCTGGATCTAGGCTAGATTTTGGGTCTTTCTACGAAGATGACTTCAGACAATTTCAAAGGGAATTTGTTTTCGGAAATTTAAGCCTGTTGCTTCCTAACGGACTTCTCGATGTTTTAATGACGGATGGCAAAACTAATGTCTCTACCGTTAATAAACTTGATTTACACCTGAATTGCAGCTTCATCAATCCAAACGCTCCCCTAAAATGAAGTAATGGTTGACAATGCTTTTCTAACTTGTCCTTCAGCTAAAACTAGTTTGGCAACATAATCATTGCTATCTCAGCTTCAGCTTTTTTATGGTTCAACCCGAGCACGACAATTAGTTAAGGAGGGTAGAAATGAAAATCAACTTAAATTTCTCCTAGAATAGTTCAAACATATGCGCAAGTAAAAAGCTCGGAGCCTAGCTCAAGAAGCTTTTTTAAGTTCTATAACAAGTATTATTTTGTTCAAGCACGGGTCAAAATAATAAATAAAGAAAAAGGCGACTTACATTATGGACAATAAGAAACAATCCACTGATAAGATTTGCCACTGCCAGAACAAAAATATTCACTGCAGGAAAAGGGAGAAATCACAGTTAAGGGAAGTCAAGTTAAATAAAAGAAAGTGAGGACCACCTTTGTCTTCTAACATACAATAACTACTCTTACTCATTGTCTAACAATGTAGAATATCACATACGGTTTTTTGCTTCGATCTAATTAGTCATTGAGTTATTCTTCAAATAAAAGTACTATAGAATGTAATAATGCCCTCAAGGAAATCACGAAAATAGAAATTAATTGCCTTAATAGTGTACACGAATTTCACTAGAGCTGTTAGTTGTTTACTTCCATCTATGTTGGTTAAAATAATCTTTTTACATATGCAAAAGAATTAAGTGGGTTGTTGTTGCTTCTCATCCGATTCCACCAAAACTTTACTACTAAATTGTTGAGAATCCTCAACCTACCCTGATACCAATTGCTGGAAATTGGTACCCTCTCTAATACCAATTATTGGGATCTGCAACATGCTCTAATACTAATCGTTGGAAATCCAGTAGCTGCTCTGACACGGATTCCACAATGGAAGTTTTAAATTGTTTTTTTTTTTTTAACCATAAACTCTTCTCCGTGGCAAAAGTTTGTAAAAACACAAAGAAAGAAACCAAATAAGAGAAGACAAAAATATTAGGTGAATAAGAATTACCACCCTTCTCGTCTTCTATATCCCTAGAAGACTTTTTTATTTTCTCTCTCTCTCTCTCTCTCTCTCTCTCTCTCTCTCTCTCTCCAAGCAGCGTGAGCACCAGCAATCTGCCGAGCATCCCACTGAGCCAGCCAAGTTCTTCTCTCATATATACTATACCAACTCCTAATTTAAATATAATTCAATACCTATATGTATTGCAAAAGATTAGTGTAAGCCAAAGCTGATCAACAGTACATCACTCCACCATTGGCTGCTACTTAGAATCAGAGATGCAAATTAGAATTCTAATGCAAATTTCATCTTTCACTTCTATCCCAATTTACTTAGGATTTAACCTTTTAGATAACAAAAATCTAACCAACGTCTGTCAAAATCTTCATTCTATGTGAAATTATTCTGTTGAAGTGTGTATCATAAATCTATGAACATGAACACTGTACCGATTCTTTCTAATAATTTCTAGTGTTCTAGTCAAAATATGGAACCACTGCTTCACAAGAACAGGATATACCATTAGTAAAGTCGATAATAAATCCTTCACTCAGTATTTTTTGGCAATATGAGTTGGTTTCAAGTGTTCGAATGAAGCTTAAAACCACTCATTTTTTCGACAGGTTTTAACTGATCTATTGAAAGCAAAACAGTTTCATCAACTTTGGCAGATCATTCAACCCATGATAATGGCAATAAAGGAGAATCATGTTTCTGAACTATTTCGTAGTCCACAAAATCCGTATGCAGAAGCAGATAATTGTTAGTGTACTTTGATAAGCACCTAAGCTGCTACGAATCATTTGACTCATTCCATAGAGAAGGATAAGTACACTGAATCTTAATTTCCAAACATCTCAAGAGGATACACAATAATGAAACGAGGATTAGCATACTAAGAAATGAGGAATCTTTTAAACTTACAAGTGGAAGCACCAGATGCTGCAGCAGAAGATACAATAGAAAGGCTTGCGATCGATTCAACTAAGCCCCCGTAGACAATGGCTTTCAGTATATCCCACTCGAAAGGTTCTCTTGTAGCTTCTACTTGAATTGGCTCGCTTTCAGGAATCTGAACAAGGGAATGTGGTGCAGGTACCTCAGGAACAGGAATTATTACATCACCCCTAGATTGGACGTCTACGAGGATGTAATTTGTAGGTTCTACTTTAATTGGCTCGCTTTCAGGAATCTGAACAATGGAATGTGGTGCAGGTACCTCAGGAACAGGAATTATTGCATCACCCCTAGTTTGGACGTCTACGAGGATGTAATCTCCTGCATATTCATTGCAGAGAAATAATACAAGTTATGCCAAGTTTTTTTCTTTTTTCTTTTTTCCTTCGCACAATCAAATCATTTAATCTGGAAAAAAAAAAAAAAAAAAAAAAAAAAGAGGTGTGAGGATCTTCATAAAGAAAGTAGAAGAAAGAGTTGGATGAAAATTTCTGTGCACATATATACCCTGGAAAAAATCGAATGCCCTTCTTACATATACACTGTTGTACATCACAGAATCTCCCTCTTGGAAAATAACTTTTTCTGATAGAAGGCCAACTTTTCCAATAATTGCACAACTCCCTAATTTAGGAAATAGGTATTTTGTAAGGAACTGCAGTTTTGAGGTGTATAAGTGTGAATAGATGATCTTGCTGGGATATATAGATGTAAAAGCCATTTCTGATGAGACACAAATAATATAAACAGATCCTCCAAAACATTCACAGGGATGCACCTACATATCTATACTAAAATCTAGAGATTTCAGACAAAAAATATTTCAACATCGTGTATTTGCATAATCTCTGCCCCACCTAATATAATTGTTGAGGCTTCAAAAACGTAACAATGTTAATAATAATATAGAACTTAGTGTCCTGTAATAGACTAATCTCTAGGGGCATTTTGCACTGTTCAGAACCATGCAAAGCAACCAGCGAGAAACTCAAAAAAATTTTGGAGCTGTGGAACAACTTACATTCTGACCAACAAGTTACACAAGTTGGTAAATTGTGGATCATGTAATTTCAGTAGCCAAATGATAAAAGATTCTGTGCTGTGCTAGTAAGATAGGTGAAAAATAAATCTGCGGCGTGTACTAGATGAAATTAGGTGAAGAAAATCAAATCTTTATTTACTAGCTGCGAGTGTATTTAGTATTGCGACATAAGCTATCGCACTCAAATGATACCATGAATCCCATGAAACCATATATGGAAATTTGGATGGCCTAACCAGAGTTTGAAGTTGATTACATCAAAGAATCCCACTAGGACTTCGATTGCTTCAAAACTACCTCGTGGACAAATTGGCCTCTGTGGATTAACCAAGTATATGTCAACTGATATGAGTCTTTTCAAAAACAGTGTGTGTGGCTCTTTCTTTTTATTTTTGCGTCTCACAATCCAAATTCTTGGCCTTTAATGTCAAAACAATGTAAAACAACTTTCAAAGCTCTGCTTTGATTTGATCATATTTGATACCTATTTCCTGTTTCGTTAATTCACATCTTCTGAAGTCCTACTTGCTACACAATAAACACATGCCATCATTGAATTTTCTATAGGATTTTGAATCAAGAAGATATTTAGTCGTCATCGCCCTTTCTTTCCCTTAAAATTAAACTCTACTTGTAGAGTATATCTTGCTACAAAACTACCTGCAACAGCTTCTGGTTGACTTGTGTCCACTGTGTTTTGGGCTGGTTCCTTCCCTGGTTCGCTTGAAATATTAAATCCGTCAGGAGCTTGGAAATCTGATATTGGAACAGCAAGATTAGTTGCATGCCGAGATCACACGGAGAAGCAAAAGAAGTTTGTCCTTATCTGTACTATGAATTGCTTCAACAATTTTCATGGTAGAAGCATGAAAAGAAGAGGCAATATGACCGTAGATATATGGAGAAGTTCATTTCAAACTATGAAGTTAAGGAAAGTATTGGATAAGTTTACACAAGCAAGTTCATTCGCTTATAAAGAATGCACAGTTTTGTCCTAGGACGATATATGTCAGAAAGAATGATTGATGCACGATGCATATCTACTATATCAAAATTAGTTCAGAGGAAACCAATCTGTCAGAAATTCGGTGGACCTAATATAAGAAGAAACTTGCTAGAAAAACCAAGTTTTCTTAGGGCCAGTTTGGACTAACTAGAGCTTCTGTTAAAAATGCTGCTTAAGTATAGCTGTTTAAAGAAACACTAATAGCTTTTCCAAGAAATTGCTTTTACGGCTTCTCCCTTGCAGCAGAAGCAGAAGATTGCTTGGTGCTCAGCTTTTGCGGCCTAGAAGCTCATTCTATCTTTGTGGCACAGCCAAAATCTCATGCTCGGAAGTTGCCTCTTTCTGGAGTAGATAAACCTAGCCTGATAATTTTCATCGCTGGTGAAGTAGCTTTTCACTTTCAAAACAACTACAACATAATGCACATGTACGGACTCCAAAAATAGCGTCTTATGCCAAGAAAAAGCACAAATGTCGACAAAGAAAACTTTAAAGTCAAGAATTTCGTTCAGAGTGGTTTACCGGACCTGCATTAATTTTCCAATTATCTTGTTTCTCTCCCCTTGTACTTGGTTGAGATGGCTGTGCTTCAAATTCACGAATAGGCTGTTGCGGAGCAGTTTGCTTTTCCTCTAATGCT
Organism: Ananas comosus; assembly: GCF_001540865.1. NCBI lineage: Eukaryota > Viridiplantae > Streptophyta > Magnoliopsida > Poales > Bromeliaceae > Ananas > Ananas comosus. The sequence continues at coordinate 2,022,354 of NC_033642.1, forward strand.
GGTTCTTGTTGTTTTCTAGGAACAGGCAATTCTCTGGGCAAAACGGTCCCTGCACAAAACAGAAGTCAAATTTCTAGAGAAAGGTGGATTACTACAATGCCAGGATATATAAATTAAATGGCGTGATTGTAAAGAGAATAAGTCGCTACATAGATTAATAGATCTGACAGTACTTAATCAATTATTGAGAAGAGAAATCGGGCAATCTGAATAGCAAGTTGTATCGCCACTTTCACACTATTGAGCTCAAATATAGGGCAAGGAATGATTAGAAGTAAGGCCTTGGTTGGCATTGCTGCTGCTTTTTGTTTTTCTTAAACACGAATTCCGTGTGATGGAGTGCGCAGGTGAATTGCAGATTGCCGGTAGCCTATACATCTATGGTGTTTATTTGGTAGCAAGAAACAAAAAATTTAGGCCTCATCTGGCATTGTAGACATTTTTCTGTTTTTTATAAACACTCAGTCTACATAATTTCATATACAGGTGGAAACATTTTTCTCTTGTTGTCGTGGTTAGTTAATTGTAACATACTCTAGCCAAATAATGGACAACAACTTAAATTAAAAAAAAAAAGAATAAAAGATAAAGTTACTTTATTTATTTATTTATTTATTTATTTTGCTGACCAACCAACTTAGAGTGTGAGTATTGCAAGCAACCCACCATCCTTTTCAACAGTATTTCACGTGAAATTTTTATTGAAGCAAAAAAGAAAAATGGCAATAATACCAAATGAGGCCTTAGAAGTAACTTTTTTTCTTTTTCTTTTTTTCACTTCTTTGTTTTTCTTTTGAAGAAGTTGCATTTCGGCATGTGGCTTGGGAGCGTCACAACTAAACAGCAAGGACAAAGATAAAGAAGCCCATCGGCCAACCCGGCGATGATACCATAAGAATACGTGGTAAGCGTGCACCTCATCGGTTTCAAGGAAACATAGTAAGCGTGAGCATGGTAAGCATCAGAAGCATCAGAATACGTGCTAAGCGTGCACGTCATCAATTTCAAGGACTTCTAAAATCCACGAGTTCAAACGTTGCTCTTATTTAAATTCAACTTGGGAGGTCAGCTGAAAAAGGCTTCTCATTTTACAGAAGTGCTCCCACTCCTCTATTTTTATTTCCTTCAAAACAGTTATAGAGAGATTTTATCTAATCATTCGGTGACTGGTTCGCCCTTCATTCTCAACCAGTAAAGATAAGATTCTCTAGACACCTTAACAACTATTACCAAGGATAATAAAGTAAGTATATTTCAGAGACTCCTGCAAGTTGACAGAATTAACATAAATTATAAGGAAAGGACAAGTGCATCTTCTGACCTGCGTCACTGTTTTCAATGGTGATTTGATTTTGATTAGATGTTTCAGCTCCTGGTGCAGTTGAATCTTCTGGACTTTGCCATCCTCTCAAGGTCGGATCGTCTCTGGGTTCTGCATAAGCAATTAAAGATTGTGACGAAGTTTCAATAACTAGTGTTGACTTACAAATATCATCAAATACAATCAAGTTGGACAACATCATTGGTAATCATTTAGCATGATTACTTCAATTCATCCATCAATTTTTCCAAATAGAGAAAGTATCGACAAGATAAACACAAATGAAACTGACAATCACCGTATTTTTAAGAAGAAAGATGATTCCAGCATTAATTTTCTACAGGTCACGAGGCCAGTTCTACTAACATGTCATTCATGTTTGCCATTGGAAAAACTTACGCCATCTGCGTCCCATAGAGTTAGATTTGCTAACTGTCTTCTCCCTGGGGATCATATCATGTGTTTTTCTAGAAATGTATCCGGTTTCTTCCCAGACATACGAGCGAAGGGTGTATACACACATACATACATGAGTTGTGTGACTGGATGTATATGCATGAGAGGGAAATGTAATCTAGGAAATTTTATAAAAGAACTAGCTCTTTTGCTCATATTCTACACAGGTCACTGTTTTTGATATACTTGGAGTAAACTGAGATAAGCCCCCAAAGTGCCTTATCCTGTTGACTTTTGTCCTGGACATATCGACCATCGATGTCTGATCATAGACCCCATTACTAAACAGTGAAGATACTATCCCTATCAAAGATTTAAGTACCGTGGTAGGGGGTCGTGCGGAAAACTTGATGACACAGTAAATGCCAATACATGCCGGTCACAAAAAATATGTGTACCAACATATAATGAAATTTATTGAAATAAATACTTGCTAATTTAAAGAAAAGGGAGTTTTAAGTCGTGTCATCGGTACCGGAGCTGTACCGTGCCAATATCTTAATGGCACGATACAGCACGGTAGATACTGTCCATGCCGATGGGCACTTAAATACTTGACCTCTGTATTATATAAATTCTCCAACTAATCGCATTGCACCCTCATTTTTCCAGTATGATAATATTTTTTGTCTTTCTCTATCAATTTATCTCCCTAAATAATTATGTGTTTTAATTCATTCCCTTGCGGTCCCAATCTCACTACTCTTTACAAATAAGGACTCCTATAATTTTCCAATGTATATTGAAAAATCCCTTTTACTCATTTTCTGATGCGATTAGCAAGAGGATTAAGAGATTGTTTTGTATATACTATAGAGTTAGAACACTAAGTCAAATAAAATAAAGGCTGGAGACAAATCAGAACTACAAAATATAAACCGAACAAATGCTAACTAGCCTAAACATTGCAGCAATTAAAAATCAGGCAACATGTATTTGCATCCTTATATTGTCTCTAACAAGCCGGATTCATCGAGATTAGAATGTCTAATTAATATCTTACTTTTCATTCTTATTTTTCAGAATAATTTAAGTATATGGATTTACAGGTTTCAGTGTAGTGTCATATGTAAGAAGAATCAACCAAAATAATAAGCTCTGTCAAGAACCACATAATCAGATATCAACATCAATTCTTTACATTTCCAATTAAAGCACCAAAGTATCAAAAATCAGTCAGAGGACCACTGCCAACTTTTGCTGCTTAACTGGAAACTTTCTCATCAGTAATTTATCCGGTAATTTAGACTAGGAGTTTACTCTTTTATGATTATTGATACTTTAAATGTTAAAAGCCACTGTAATTATATAAGTTCATGAGGATAAAGTTGTGCCAACTTTCTACCTCGAGCGTTGTTGTGCTACGTTCTAATAAAATATCATATACAAATAGTCAAACTTATAAGGGACCTTAATAGGAAAAATACAGTGGTCAAATTATCTTGTTTGTCTGCATTAATCATTAATAAAAGGGAAAACTTCAAATACTTCCCCTGTGGTTTAGCATCCTTTTTTTTTCATTTTTCTTTTTTTTTACTTGATACCCTGTGGTTTAAAGTGTACCACTTTAGTATCCTATAGTTTAGTTTTTCTCTTTTTATTACCCCCTCCGTTAACTTTTTCGTTAAACTAGTGATAAAGTTAAAACTGCATTGTATTAAACTGAAAAATCAGTAAACCACAAAGGAGTATCTGAAGTTTTGTTTATATGTTTTGACGGAGAAGTTAACAGAGGGTTGACCGAAAGAGAAAAAACGAAACAACAATGTGCCAAACAATGATTAAAGTGTCATGGCATGGGGGCGTGCCGTTGTTTGCCTTGCATAGTACGACACAGGAAAGCTTCCGTGCCGACATGTGATACGATTGCGTGCCAATATATACGCATGACCTCCTATTAGCATGATTTGGCATGGACTTATTTTAGTTTTTTTTGTTCCAATAAACTCTTATAATGTTATTTTGAAAGATTTAGTCAAATAATTATGAATATTAGCTATGTATAGTTTACTATACTCATCAATTAATATACTGGTAAGCTTTTTTATATATTAAGTACAACTATACCTGATAGAGAATAGAAATTAAAATACAATAAAAAAAACTCACAAGTACAATAATTATTTAAATTTATATCTTTGTAGAGAGATGACTGCTTAATTATTTAAATTTACATTTTTTCAATATATTGATTCGATCAAGAAGCATATAATGACTAGAACAACTAGAATAAGACCGCAAATCCCCAATTACATCCAGAATTTTTTTATTTTTTATTCTTTTAAAAAATATTTAATCAAAATTTGAAGAAAATGATTTTTAAAAATATACTTAGAAAACTTGTGAGAATTTATCAACTTTTAAAATTCTTTTGATTTTTCTTTCTTTTATTCAAATTTAAAAATTTATAAAATACAAGTTAGAGAAACATTTTTTCTCAAAATTTTAATTTTTTAAAATTATTTATATTATTTTTTCAAATTATTATAGGGTAGAATTTTAAAATGCAAAGACATATTTCTTTCTTTCTTTCTTCTGACCATATTACAGTCTTTTTTTTATAAAATACAAAGTAAATGATTTTTTAAATTATTTTTTAGAATTATTTGAAAAACATATTTTGTTTTAATATTTTAAGAAAAATTGTTAGATCTATCAATAAAAATTTAGCAATAAATTATATGACAAATAAATTAAATAAATTTAAGTATCAATTGATTTAATTTAGTTTTTAATTTTATGAGTATTTTCAATCTTCTAAACCAAAATAAAATTTTATATTAGATGTGCCTCAAATTTTGTTTATCGAGTTTGATTTTGTATGCTTGTGTGAGATCCCTGGTGTTCTGCTGTGGAGGCTTGTCGACAGCTCTGGAGAATGTCGGGACAAGTCCGAGTCGCGTTGGCGTCAAATAGACGTAAAACGGATTCCGTGCGACGCGAGGGCCGCTTATCGCGAAGAATTCTACAAAACAGCAGCATTCTCTGCTTGCTGTACCGGTACAAGCTTAGTGGCTGTACCGGTACAACCAGCGCGAAATAGCTTAACTGCTCTTGGGTTGGCTCTTGTACCGGTACAAGAGCCCGTGTACCGGTACAAGAGGGTAGGTAGAGGGCTAAATGTGTAATTTTATCCCTCGTTTGTATCACCCCTCACTCCCCTCTATATAGCTTCGTGTAGAGAGAGTGAGAGAGGTCTTCTAGCTGCTTTTATCCATCTCTCCAACTCCCTCATCCGGTTGAAGGCAAGAGGGCGCTCGGATTCGTCGCCGACGTAGTGCCGCGGAGTTGTTCGAGCGCTCGTTTGTCGCCGTGGTGCTGTGAGGAGCTTGGGCGGGCTTGGATTTGCATCGTCTTCGACGTGGTGACGACTCTTGAAGGTTGTTCAAGGTGAGTGTGTTGCTGGAATCGCCTCTATTACTTCAGCAACATCATTTTGAGCTTGAATGCTATTTTGCTGTTTTTCGCCGTCGACCGTTGGTATTTCAGCTCGTTCTCGACGTAGGAGCACCGGATTGCGACGCTCGATTTAGTCCATCAATTTTGACCACTGTCCAGGTTTAGCGTCCAAAAGAGGATTAAGTTAAAAGTTCAGGTTGTACATATTAGATAAATGAACTATTTTATACGAGCTTTTAAGTCTAAAATGTAAGATTGTTATTAGGTACTTAAACTCGATTGTTGATAACATCTTTAGTGCTAAATATGTACAGCTGATTATTTGTGAATCCTCATTTCGGCTACATTGGGTGGAGTTTTCTATTTAGGTCCGTCGCTTGCTTCGGAGCTTGGTCCTGTTGGAGACGACCTAGTTGATCCCTGGAGGTTCAGGCCACCTGCTCGATTGCGGTTCGATTTGTTAATTCCTAGGAGTTAAGTCAGGTCTTTAAGTGTCGTCGACTCATCTTTGCCCTAAGCTGGCTCGATTGGAAGTGGTTTAGACCGTTTACACCCGAAGCACTTAAGGAGAGCGTCAGGACTTAGGTTGTTCGGTTCAGA
>NC_033642.1:2028151-2060779 GCF_001540865.1 Ananas comosus
TTTGGCTAGTTGGAGCCTGATTGAGCTCGACAGAGATACGCTGCATACTCGGTTGGGTAGCGCCCACGAGTGCCACTCCGGAGTCAGGCTTGTGCTTTTGCATTGGTGTCACTCATGCCAGTTGGACTTGCTCTCCAGGGACCAGTTAGTGTGGATATTGCCGATAGTCGCAGCGGGGCAGGGACGGGTGTATTCACAGTCCCGGGGACGGGTATGCTTACAGTCCCGATTTGGATTGGGTCAGATTTGACATTTCCTACAGTTGGTTAGTGTAGAGCATGATGGTGTAGTGGATGATAGCGGTAGAGTGTGCTTCCTGCTTTCCTTCTATCCTTGCTCCCTTCTGTAGACTTAGTGGGTGACCGATGTCGTGTTGGGCGGTACCCACTGAGGACTACTTGTTTTTACAGTAGTTCTCACGCCCAGTTGTTACTTATGTTTTGCAGAGCCACAGGTGCCGGCTGCTGCATCTTCCGCCGACCAGGATCGAGGCAAGGGCGTTGTGAGCTAGAGCCCTACCCGACAGTCAGAGCTAGAGGCTTTCCCCTTCTGCAGGTAGTTGTTGTTTTGGAGTTTATGTACATAGTTATTTAACTCGCCAGTGTGAGTAGCCTTGTATTTTGGATTCTAGCTATGTATATGAAACTCAGATATTTAGCTTATTTTTGAGCAGCTCTATGCTACTGGTTGTAGTATTATTTTTCTACAGGTACTTTGACGCTTCGTATACAGGAAAAATTCCTTTGTATACGGCGGATTTGTGGGCGTGCCCGGGGAACGAGACATCCGGGGCGTGACAGATTAAGTTGGTATCAGAGCTTTGCTATAGGTCGTTGGGACCTAGGAAACCTAAGTTTGGCAAACCTTAGGAAGGCAAGATGCGAGAGGCGTGATATTAATTGCGAAAGTCAATGATTATTTGTTCTAACTCCTCCTAGAGTGGGGTGAGTGATTGAAGGAGTACCTGTTTTGGCCTGAGAAATTATGTTGGCTGCAGACGACATAATTTTGGAGAGAAACAGGGACCGCCTTCCAGACTTTCGTTGATTGGGTCGAGAGTGTTGTGTGGTATCTGACCCCGACTTGTTTCTTTTCAGCTATGTATCGTCGCCGAGGTCGACCGTCGCTGCGGGATCGTGTGGGACCTTCTGAGAGGTCTGAGCAGATGGAGCAGAGTACTCGGCAGGAGCAGAGGGACAGACCGGAGGCGAGTGCACCCCCTGTTGTGGAGCCGAGTGCGCGACCTGAGGCTAGCGTACTCCCTGATCTGAGTGCACAGTTGGCTGCCCTGACTGAGGTGACGAGGCAGCAGGGGGAGTTGTTGCAGAGGTTGTGTGAGAGGATAGCTCAGTCACCGAGTTCAGCACCGAGTGTACCAGAGCAGACTGTACCATTCCCGACTACTCCAGTGACAGCTCCAGTTGCAGCAGTTCCTCCGTCAGTAGCAGTTCCAGTAGCGCCTGTTGCGCCTGCTAGGGGGCCAGTACCGTTGACTGAGGCCGAGCAGGAGCGGTGGACGGAGAGGCTCGTTTCCGCCAATTTGATCCACCGATCTTCGATGGCAGAGGCACTGAGGCCTGGGTTGTTGAGGGATGGGTCAGTGCAATGGAGAGGTTATTCGAGGATCTGTACGTTCCAGAGGGGGAGCAGGTACCTCTGGGAGTACACTGTTTGTCAGGTGATGCACGTGACTGGTGGCGGAGAGTGAGGCGAGACCAAAGACTAGAGGCAGCGCAGCTGAGGTGGGATGAGTTCTGTGGAATGCTGTATGGGATGTATTTTCCTAACAGCATGAAACAGAAGATTGAGGAGGATTTAAAGAGGATCCAGCAGGACGAGCGGACAGTTCAGGAGTATGTTCGGGAGTTTACTAGACTCCTGAACTGTGTTCCGTTCGTGGCCAGAGACGAGGCACATAGAGTCTACTTGTTCGAGCGGGGTTTGAGACCCGACCTGTTCAGGTTCGTTAGGGCGCAGAGGTCGAGGACTTTGGACGCGTCCATTGAGCAGGCACTATGGAAGGAGAGAGGAGAGGTGTCACTGCGAGAGAGGGCTCAGGGGCCGGGACAGAGTCAGGACAGGAAGCGCCCAGCTCCAGACGACGGAGGCCAGTCGAGTAGCAGGCGTCCGCCGAGACCTCCACGATCGCGTTCTCAGGGTCGTGGGTTCTCGGGACGTCAGCGATCCAGAGACTCCCGTCAGAGAGGACAGCCTGAGAGGGCGCCGCAGTGTGTGATCTGCGGAGGACCACACTGGCCCAGACAGTGTGAGCAGAGGGAGGGCCGGTGCTACGGATGTGGTCAGCCGGGACACATGAGGGCAGCTTGTCCCAGAGCAGCATCTCCAGCACCATCATCTGCTTCAGCTCCACCAGCACCTCAGCAGACTTACAGAGCAGCACCGAGTTACCGCCAGGAGGATAGGTCGTCCATGCCGCGACAGGGTGAGCGTCGACAGCAGGCTCCGAGTGGTAGAGTCTATGCAGCTCAGGTGGAGGACTCTACAGCAGCCGACCGAGTGGTGGCAGGTATCACTTTGATTTCTGGCATTAGAGTTCGCACTCTTTTTGATACTGGTGCATCGCATTCCTTTGTTAGCCGAGCATTTGCATTGTTGCATGGTCTAGAGTTAGGGGCATTGTCACAGGCACGAGAGGTGCAGATCCCGGACCATGTTTTACAGGTTGCGGAGTGTTGTTGGTCGTGTCCGGTGCAGTTGGACTCGTGGGTCATGCCCGCAGACCTGTTGGTGTTAGGGCAGCTGCAGGACTTCGACGTCGTGCTCGGTATGGATTGGCTGGCGCGGTACTACGCTACGATCGACTGTGGAGCGAGGACGGTGATGTTCCGCGAGCCAGGCCAGAAGGAGTTCACTTTCAGAGGCTGCAGGAGCACGCTATTTGCCACCTGGATATCTTCGGCGAGGGCTCGACAGATGCTGAGTAGCGGGTGTATCGCTTTCCTAGTGACTGTTGTGGAGGTACCTACGGCGGCGCCGGGACTTGAGGACATCCTAGTAGTCCGCGAGTTTCCGGATGTATTTCCCCCTGAGTTGACGACGTTGCCGCCGGAGAGGGAGATTGAGTTTGTGATTGATGTAGTTCCTGGAACTGCACCAATCTCAAAGGTACCTTATCGGATGGCACCGGCGGAGCTGAGAGAGCTAAAGGCGCAGCTTCAGGATCTGATGGATAGAGGGGGTGCCAGTGTCGATTAGTGGGTGACCGATGTCGTGTTGGGCGGTACCCACTGAGGACTACTTGTTTTTACAGTAGTTCTCACGCCCAGTTGTTACTTATGTTTTGCAGAGCCACAGGTGCCGGCTGCTGCATCTTCCGCCGACCAGGATCGAGGCAAGGGCGTTGTGAGCTAGAGCCCTACCCGACAGTCAGAGCTAGAGGCTTTCCCCTTCTGCAGGTAGTTGTTGTTTTGGAGTTTATGTACATAGTTATTTAACTCGCCAGTGCGAGTAGCCTTGTATTTTGGATTCTAGCTATGTATATGAAACTCAGATATTTAGCTTATTTTTTAGCAGCTCTATGCTACTGGTTGTAGTATTATTTTTCTACAGGTACTTTGACGCTTCGTATACAGGGAAAATTCCTTTGTATACGGCGGATTTGTCGGCGTGCCCGGGGAACGAGACATCCGCAGCGTGACAGCTTGATCCGAAAGCTTTGCAGTGCGACAAATTTTGATAAAATAATTTGTGAAAAAAAAGTGGAGCCCCCTGCGGTATGGATTGGAAATGTAAACATCTATTTTCAACTTTTTATAAACATTTTATAAACTATAGATTAAAAGTTACATAATTTTATATTTCTTTAAAAAATAAGCTTTGCAAATAAAAAATATTCAAAATATATAAACAAAATATTCAAAATATATAAATTATAATTTTTTTGACTTACCTAACAAGTAGATCTTCGATTTGCAAAAGGCCAAAAAGAAAAAGTACAAAAGGCTAGGGGGGGTGCTTCGGTACCCTAAAAAAAAAAAAAGATCACGGCACGGTACTCTACGCTATCTAGCACGATACTCGCGAGGGTCCCACAGCAAGGCAGGGGGGGGGGGGGGGGGGGGGGGGGGGGGGGGGGGGGGGATTCGNGTGTGTGTGGGGGGTGCGAGACCCCCCCTTGTACCGTGCCCGGTGCCCCTTTCTTGGGGGCACGGTACGTGCCGCCCCGTGCCATACAACACGGAGCGGCATTTTAATTCCTGGTGCCAAAGTGATACATTTTTAACCATATAGTACTAAAGTAAAAAGGCACTAAACCATAGGGGGAGTATTTGAAGTTTTCCGTTAAAAAAATCAATACTAAGCCATTCAAGCAATAATGGATTTTCTTTAGAAAACCAATAAAATAACCAGTAAAATCACAACATGAAGAAGCTAATACCTTGCCGACTAACTTCATTGTGGCTGGGAACAGGTTGGAAAATAGATGGAATCCACAGTTTAAATCTTTCAGATATATGAGTTGAACTTTGTCGATTTGGAGTCTCCTCTTTGCCTCCACATAAGCGAAATATATTCCAACCACCACCCTCTGTTCACAATAAAGAGCTATTTCAAGTTTCTATCTTTATTCAAGAGTTGGAGTTGCATAAAAACTTGTTCAATTTTGTCGAATACTGACAAGCAAATTGCAACTCCACAATCACGAAGAAATAAAGGAAAGCACACGAACTAGAATCAAAGAAATAAAGGAACTATTTCAAGTTGCTATCTTTATTCGAGAGTTGGAATTGCATAAAAACTTGTTCAATTTTGTCTAATACTGACAAGTAAATTGCAACTCCACAATCACTAAGAAATAAAGGAAAGCACACGAACTAGAATCAAAGAATTGAGAAGAAATCACAAGAGAATAACAGTTGTGAATTCATACGAGAGTAGATACAACGGAGAGTAGAAATTATCAATTATGTTTAAAGTGGATCATTCTTTCGCAGAAAAAAGATCAATCGAAAGCACAAAAGAAAAAGAAATAGAATTTGGGTAGAATATAACTTGTGACAAAATATAAAGTTGCAGACCCAGCAAGAGATAAGAGCAATATGTCACATCATACTACTTTTCGAACCCAATCGACATATGATGGTTGACAAACAAGTCAGAAGTTCTAGTTTGCTTTCATGTGAAGGTGCATATATCTCCTTGGCATGGAAGATGACACTAACATGCAAATAAGGAAAGAGGAAAAGAAATTATACCTGTTGGAAAGAAGAAACTGAGGCATGACAGGCATCTGAAACACTCAGGAGGCTCCGTAGGAGGGCCTTGATCATCAATTGGTGGTAAAGCCAATATAGGATCCGCTTCATGAATCCTCTTGGGTGGCATATCATATTGGATACCTTTAATCCACCTTTTTCTTTTGCGTAAAATCACCCTTTTAGTTATACATGAGTTGCAATTAGGACAGAACAAGTCATGAGTATCTTGCTCCTCTAAAACTCTCTCCAGATCAAAGTCAGGTAAAATTACTTTACTAGACTTTAGTAATGTGATCTGTTTTTGTACGATAACTCCATCATCATTTTGTGTAATTTCACTGTAACTAGATCCTTCAGAAGAAGTTTTCGCATATGACCCATTTTCCACAATCACATTCTTCGAAGTACCATTTGCGTCTCGGATAAAAATAACATCTTGTCTGTTTAACTCATTAGCTTGAGAACTAACGTGTCCATTTGTTAGGTCCTTCTTAGCATCAAACTGTACCTCTTCTCTGGATTCTGTCCCACCATTTGTCAGGTCCTTTCTAGCACCAAATTGCACGTCTTCTATAGATTCCATCCCAGCAATATCCGTAACTTCGGTACCTGCAACACCGCACAGCAGCATATCAGCTTCTAATTAGAACCTTTTTATAGCTTATTATTGACAGTTACAAAAAATTTAATATGAACAATAACACTAACAATGTGTCGTACTCGGAAATTTGCTCTTTGAAATAGGACCGAATAACAGCGTATCATAATAAACCCAGCAGAAATAGAACAAGAAATAGAAGACCACTCAGAATGTCATGACAATTATCCTATCGTTCAAAATGAGAAGTGGTTATTTCATTTACGCGTTCATCTTTGATGTTTAATAGCCTACAAGCTTAGCCATTGTTTTCTATTTGTTCGAGTTTCAGAAGCTCAACAACTAACCTTTAGTTGGTGAAGCATAAAATGACTCAATGTGAGGCAAGGATTCGGCATCCACCGCCATTTGGCAATACCCTGCATGATTCGGGATATAATCTCTGCTGCTTGGACCACTCATTTTATAGGTCCAATTGCAGTGCCGACACTTCCATACTCCTTCAGTAAAAGACATATAAAAGTAATAGTGTGTTCACCGGACACCAGAAGAAGATACATATTACATAGTACATATATAAAGGAGAAAATAAAGGACAACAATTTAAAATTTTTATTCGAATTCACACCAACGGCGGGCAAACACACTAGGATTCAAGGTTGGGATATAAAAAACCATTTCATAAATAATTATAAAGCATTCTAAGAATTAGAGGTGGATTCTGCTAGGTATTGAATAATTACTTGAGGTGATATTACCACAAAATTCAGATTTTTGTGGGTGTATACGTATTTATTTAGATAATGTTGCGCATACACAAACAAATATTTCTGGGTAAACTTAATTAGCCGCAATTAGACATCTCACATAATGACACCAACATATCTTACGCAGATCTGAGTTGCTCTAAAAAATGCTACATTGCACTCTTCCAAACAAAAAGTTTATCTCACTTGACACCTCCTGATTCTTTGGATATGAGAGCAGAAAATCAATTCTTATAACATTGCTTTGGATGCGGAAATTCTTACACAAAGCATTAGAACAATTTATCCGACTAAATAATCTTAGAAAAATGTATCCAACTAAAGTTATATTCACAGCAACGGTTTGACGGAAGCACAGAACTCAATTAGGACAGAAACCTAACTTGAGTTCTGTATGTGCCGTCTATGAGGTGAAAAACAAAGGTATCCTAATAGAAAAGGAGGACGAAATGCCTTTAATAGAATATGTATTAATCTCCAGTCATATTAAGCAGAAAAAATGCAAAACCGATGAACTTGGACATGAGGCTTGTTATTACCGAGAATGTTGATGTTGTTGTTTTATCAATGTAACATATAGTATGAATATCTTAGAATATTACCGAATGGATGAACAAAAAAGTATTTATGTGCGAACAGATGAAACGAGAAAATGAACTTTCATTTTCTATAGTTTACGTTCTTTCGGCAAACTAAAGACATGCCAGGCAGACTATTTTCTCGTTCTATGTTCTTTCGAACAAAAGAAATCCCAACACATACCTAAGTCAAACGTAAGCAGCAATCTTGTTAATATAGCACAGATATAAAGCTCCAAAGATTTTTTTTTTTTTTTTGTAAAAACTGAAAATCCTAAGAAGGTATCATAGAAATTTGCAAAATGATAGTAAAGAAGAAAAAACCATGTTGAATATAAATATTAAAAATGCCACTCTTTAGTAGTTTAAGTTTTTGGAGAAAAACAATTATTTTATGTAGTTTAACATGATATCAGAGCAAAAAGTTGTAAAGGTGTGTCCCCACAGGCTCCTAGTATTATTTAATTTCTCTCGCATTTAATTCAAGTTCATGTCTTGAGCCTATCAAAAAGTCTCAAGCCCAGATATGAGGAGAAGTGTTGAAAACACCGTTCTCTAGTAGCTTAAGTTTTTGGATAAAAAAAGTTGTTTTATATAATTTAACAGGTAAAAAATAATTAAAAAATATCTCTTAAACAATTGGAAAAATGCCATTATAAGACTTAGAAAGACAAATGAGGAGACCTAGGAGCTCTGCATTATTTGAGTTATTGTTTGCAAGAAAACTTTAAATTCATATCACACAGTGGCATCAGCTTGATACGCCCTTCATTGATGTAATTCTCCACTAAATTTACCAAAATATCATGTAGAAGAACTAAAATATTATCTCACTAAATTTAGAGCAATATGTTGGTGAAAAGAATATTTTCCTAGAGTGTTGTACAATTTCTTAAAAAATTTTATATGCAAATGTATATGGAAGCTCATAATAATTAATCCAAAGGACCGATCCTTACTAAATCCATCAGATTTCTTAAATATCCCGACTTCAAGAAAAAGGACTAAATATCAGCAAAACTTTATATCTCCAAAAGTAACCCATAATTTCTATAAATTTCTTCATACGAGAGGCCAAGGTTCATACTTCATTGATACTCTATTTTCACTAGTAACATTAAATTTACTTAAAATCCAGTGATATAGACAAACTGAAGGTTAATAGTTATGGAAAAAAAAAGAAGCAAATTTCTCTCAAAATTAATCCTTACTTTCTTCCTCCAATACGGTCCGGGGAGCCTTATTTTCTAGATGCCTCCTTTAAAAAGGAAGCTGACTAGACGTAGATAGTGTATGCATTTAGAGATAGATAAATTATCACCTATATATATGTTTCGAGAGGAGGTTCTATCAAAGGATATATTCCGAAAATAATACGGAGAAGAAGAAGAGGCCCCATATATATATGCCACTCAATCCTCCCATCTATGAGAAAATTATGCCAATAATACACAACTCTAGCAGGTCCCTCCAAATGAAAAATAACAGTAACCTTTTTCTGTGAGATCACAAAAAAAAAAATCTAAATATCCAAAGTCAAACATTAGTTTGCGCAAGTTCTAGAACGAAATTTCACTTTATTCCGAGGCAGATATGAATCCTAAACATTATCGTAAATCTTCTCTACGAAATAAACGCATCGACCGGTCTACAAATTTAACAAGCGAGAAGTCAAGTACCATCTATGGACCCAAAATAATCCATGCTGCTTTCACGATCCCGGATCCATCATCAATCATTACAACCAGATCGCGAGATCGGTCAGCGTTCATCAACGAGGATCCCAAACACCCCCATCAACCCTAATTGCAGTTGGAGCCACATGTAGCAAATAAACTAGAAATTGACTGGTGGGTATTTTAGGAACAAGCATAGAGGTGGCCCAAAGCTGGAGAAAGGGGACAGGGAACTGCCCCACCACAAATTCATGGTCACACTGAAGAGCATTCTTGAAAATGAACCATGAAGTTGATGGAACAAATGATGAGGAAAATGAGACAAATCTAGTATTGTAGTCTAATCTAAGCAAAGAATCTATCCACACAAGAATGATTGAAAGACCCCACAAATGAAACATCACACTCACATATTGAATCTAATCAAATGCCCAGATAAGAACATTCCTGTTCCATTGAACTTGTGGTGTGGTTCCAACATCAAGAACCTAACCAAGAGTGCTACCAACAAGGTTATGAATGTAATTCTACATAACTTGTCCCAATGATTAATGCCAAAAATCAGAGCATGATTGAGATGAGAAAAAAAAACCCACAATACCTTTCTCAGAATCAAAGTAGACACTCCTTGCCTCTTCACCAACCCCAGCCCCACCACCACCATCCAAATCCACCACCTCCTCCTCCTCCTCCTCCTCCTCTATCTCCAAAGACTCTGCACCATTAGCTTCTTTTCCAGGTATGCCCTTGTCCCTCCTCTTCCTTTCTAAGCCCACCACAACTTCCTCCTCTTCAACCACCTCTTCTCCCACCACTCCCCCCCATTTCCTCTCTTCTTCCACCTCCATGGCTCCTAAACCCCTCTATAAACCCTAGAAGTGAATGATTAGACCACCCAACAAAGTAGAAGTAGAAGAAGATGGACACTCTTATACTAATTACTCCCTAGTGTTTCCCACACCCCAACTACTATCTCCTGTGCAAGTAAACATGCAATAAAAATGGTACTGCATGAGGATCAATTGGTTTACTACTCTATTTAAATACTTTGCTCTGCTTGTCTTTACTGCTCTGATTCTATGCACTTGACTTTTTGGCTGTGGATATGGTTTATCAGGAAGAGAGATGGAAGATATTTGTTAAATATTATAAAATATATAAATTCCAATCTCTAATAGCTTAAATTTTTAGAGTACTTTATTATTTCAAACTCTCAAATTTTTATATGGTATCAGAGTAGAAGATTCTGAGTTCGAGCCATACCAGGTTCCTAGCATTATTAGTTTCCTCTCATTTAATTCAAATTTATGTCATACGCCTTACAAAAAAAGTTTCAAACTCAGATATGACAGAGAGTGTTAAATATAAAAATATATAAACACTGTTTTCTAACAACTTAAGTTTTTAGAGTACAAGGGTTATATTATAATATTATAGTGTCTAAAAAAATATTAAAAAAAGAAGTAGAAATATAGAGAACTTAATTTTCGTTATAAACCATTTTGATTTGATTATCAGATGTTTTAAAATTTTGATTACAGAATTTACTCTTTTAACTCATTTGATTTACATCTTTCAACGGCTCTTTCAATATAAAATTTAAATTAATTATTTATTTTAATAAATTTATAGTTGTGTAATTATGTAAAATATACTAGTTAAATTCGTAAAGATAAATAATAGATTCAAATTTTAAAGTTAAAAATTATTAATCTGTTAAAATTAAATAAATTAAAAGATTAGATAGTAACATTAAAGTTTTTAAAATTTAAGTTATAATTATAATAAATTATCAATCGTCTTTTCAGTAAGTGACAAAGGACTTAATAGATGATAATTGGGATATCGAAATTCAAAGCTTAGTTGATTTAAGTTCTTATTGATAAGAAAATAAAAAGTCAAGTCAGTGTGAATGTTAGCTGTATTTGTTTTTTGGGAAAACTTCAAAAACTCCCCTATGGTTTCGTAATTTCTTACTTTGCTCTCCTGTGGTTTAAAATGTATCAATTTGCCTTCCTGTGGTTTTTTTTTTTCTTATCAATTTTATTGTTATTTTTCTTAAATCAGTGATAAAGTTAAAATTAAAGGATACTAAAGTAAATATTTGATAAATCTAGATGCATATCTGAAGTTTTTTACATATAATTTAATAAAATATTAACGAAAAAGCTACCAAAAAGATAAAAACGAAACCACAGAAGGACAAATTGATACACTTTAAATTATAGGATGGCAAAGTGAGAAACTACCAAACTATACGAGGGTTTTTGAAGTTTTCTCTTGTTTTTTTTATTAGAATTATTTATTTTTTATTTCAATGCACATGTACGTGAACTGGCGAGACAGGGACAGTTGGGCAAAATGAGCGTGAAGGAAGGTGGTGCTTGATTTGACGACTTCCCATGTTAGGTTGTGCCTTATTTATTGCTGCCATCCAATTCTTCAACTCCTATTTAAAGTACTGGAACGTTCTTTAATGCCCATTAATAATAGTAATAAGTCGAGAAGAGTTACTATACTATCAAAAGTATAAAAAATTTGATATTTTCGGCTTTTTATTTTTTAAATTAACTATTTAATTTTTTTGATTATTTTTAATTTTTAAATTAATACTATTATTATGTAGGAATCACTCAAACATAGAAGTACTATTTAATCCTAAGATGGACCGCAATCATTCCAACCGTACAATTCTTGATACAAGAGTCAAAAAGCCGGAAGCATAAAACTCTCTACACTTCCCATCGCATAGTAGCTCTACACTAATAGTAATAAGGTGAGTAGAGTTACTATACTATCGGAAGTATAAAAGATCTTTTACTACCGACTTTTTATTTTTTTAAATTAACTCATTTGATCATTTCTAATCTTTGAATTAATATTATTACCCTATGGGAACCACTCAATCCTAGGGGATGATAATCATCCCAATCGTATAATTCTTGATCCAAGGACTAAAAAGTCGAAAGTATCAGATTCTCTATATTTTCGATAACATAGTAGCTCTACGCATAATACGACTCTACTTATAAAAGTTACGATTTTTCTGTTTATAATTCTATGCGTAAAATTTATCTGCATATTAAATAATTTTATTACTCAGTAGCAAAATCTTGCAATTTGAATTATGTGCATAAGCAACTAAAATTTTTACATTATATATATTTTAACATATCAATAATTTATAAAAGCAGCATTTTGAAGGGCCAATATAATAATAGTCATCTTTGCTATATATATATTAAATATCTTGCACACATATCATCGTCACGTTTTATATTAAATTCAAAACAGTTTTTTTTTTTTTTAAAAAAAAAAATTTCCAACATGGTTGTCATTTTGTGTGCCTAATTCACGTGGCTTTGATAATGATGTAGCATGCAGAATATTCCATTTAATTAAACAAGTACTTTGTCCGGAGCTGATATTTCTTCTAGTACTTAAAATTGAATTATCTATTAACACCTTGCGAATATTTGCCTTTTTTTTTTTAAGGAAAAATTTCAAAAACCCTCCATGTAGTTTCATTGTTTCTCACTTTAGTACCCTGTGGTTTAAAGTGTATCAATTTGCCCCCTTGTGGTTTCGTTTTTATCTTTTCGGTAGCTTTTTCGCTAATATTTCATTAAATTATATACAAAAAGTTTAGATACCCATTTAGATTTATCAAATATTCACTTTAGTACCATTTAATTTTAACTTTATCACTGATTTAAGAAAAAAAATAATGAAATTGATAAGAGAAAGAGAAAAAAGAAACCACAGGGGGGCAAATTGATACATTTTAAGCCACAGGGGGGCAAAGTGAGAAACTACAAAACCACAGGGGTTTTTTTTTTGAAGTTTTCCCTTTTTTTTTATTCAGAAAAGTAAATGCGGTTTTATAGGATAAATGTATATAAAATAGTACTTAATTTATTGAATAAGACCCCTTTTGGATTGGATAAAAGGAGGAGGATAAAAACCTTATCCTCCTAATTGTACTCAAACAAAAATTTTTGGGTGGGAATAACCCGCTTTGGAATCGACCGTCCCTAGAACAAGTGACAAAGGGCTTGGTGATTGGTACCTGAGGTCCCAAGTTCGAATCCTAGTTGATTCACATTTCCAGCTAAAATTATTTCCAAATGAAATAAACGAAGCGGGTAGCGTGCTACCTATCACTTAAAAAAAAAAAAAAAAAAGCCCCTGCTAGAGAGAGAGAGAGTTTTGTTTTAAAATAAATTTTAAAATTTCTAAACTGAAAATTAAAATTTAGAATTTTAAAGTTTAAATTTTATATTTGATATTTTAAATTTTTAAATTTTAAATTTGATATTTTATATCTTTCAAATTTAAATTTGGTCTTAAATTTAAAATTTAAATTTTTAAATTTAAAGATTTTAAATTTAAAAATTTAAAATTACAAATGTAAAATTTTAAAATTTAAATTCAAATATAATGAGAGGGGTAATATAATTATTTTCTATTTATAACTATCTCTTATTCTTCTTATTCCATTTTATCTATCCAAACACTATTTTTCTTATTCTCGGGAACAATCTAATTTTGATCCAAATACAAAATTGATCTAGTTCTCGCTTATAGCTATATCTAAATTTGTACTTATTCCTGGAATAAGCAGTTCTTACTTATACCCGAACCAAACGAAGCCTTTTAAATGAATAGGACATTCGCACTGTTAAGATTCGTCCATATTGAAATTTATTTAAAATATTTCTAATCCACGTGAAATAAGAAATAAATTTAAAAAGATAGATTCTAATATGTTTAAATCTCTATGTGAGCTTTATTTATAATAGAATTAAAATTAATATCTCCCTTATGGCTTATAAATATATGAGGTATTGGCAAATAATCTCTCCACAAAATTTTCTCTTTTGGGTTCGGTTTAGGGCACCATCAGAAACCCTAAAGATTTGGGCGGTGTGCTGCGATCGACTCTGGTCGTCGATTAGTAACGAGAAAGAATAACATGCGAGACAGATTGTAGTATCCTTGTTTTATTTATTAATTAATTAATGTACTTAATTATTTTATGTCGGTTGGTGCATGCAAATTAAGGTGGCTTGGATGCCACGTGCACCCATGCATGCTTATCAACAAATTAGGTGGGCATTGCCTAATTTGTTTACTTCTCTCTTTGTTCGACCGAAGCAAAGAGCTCAGTGGAGGTAGCCGCGAGCACGAGTTCGACGCCGATGATGCGCCGCGAAGCTGTTCGAGGGTACGGTTGGGATCGTAGCGCTGCGAGGAAGCTAGGCGAGGGTGTGTTTTCGCCGTTCTCGACGCCGCGTCGATGTCCGATTAGTCTTTGAGCGTCAACCGTCGGTATTTCAGTTCGTACTCGGCGTAGGAGCGTCGGTTTTCGACGGGACTTGGTTCGTTGGATTCGGGACTTCGAGAGGAATCCACGAAACCCTTACTTGCTGGATTTGGTAAAGAGTTTAGCGGGAGCTTGACTTTAGGCCTTGGGAGGTTTTCGGACGTTTCGGCAGGTTGTTCCGCAGCCGAGGGGAGTTCCGTGCTGCCAGGGATTAGCGATCGAGGTGGGTTACATCGGTTTATTCCTAAGTATTATAGTAGTCGACATGTATGATTTTCTGTTTTTGTAAATCATGTGGTAGCTCAATTTTGTCGATTGTATAATGAATGAAATTAGCTTGAAGGCATGACTTGTAACTATAAATATACATGTTGGACTTGGAATTAAACTTAGGAGAAAACCAGCGTTCGGGATCTGGCATATGTTAAACTACCTGATTTAGCCTAGGGGCCGTTGTATTATTTTATAATATTGCAGTATCCTTATAGTGAGTATTCCAGGTAGTTTAGTTTTTAGTTACGCTCGTGCTGGGATGCCGAGTGTATTTTTACAGTAGCGTTCAGGCTGTTCCGGACTGTTGGGTGCCGTCGGAGTTGACGGTGGACTCGTATCGCCTTTTTGGCGTTAGATTGTACCGAGGGCACGTTACCTGTTGGTTGTTAGACCAGTTAGAGCCGGTTATTTGACTTAGCCTGTGAGAGCGGTATGAACTTGACAGAGATACTTGTAAACTCGTTGGGTCGCGCTCACGAATGCCATTCCGGAATGAGGTTTCAGTGCGATGAGTGTCGCAGTTTCTGTTGGACAGTTCTTTAGCCGGCTACCCTCGGGGTGGTGTACGGCGCAGCTAGATACAGGCAGGGTGGGTCCGTTTTGGGCAGCCCGGGTGAGATAGTGAGTGACGCTTTTCCCTACCTTTGGTGAGGTTGTGACGTGAGTGGAGTCTTAGCCGTCCTGTTGGACCTTTTCTGGAACCGACTACTCTTGTGATATGGTGTAGTCTAATTAGGCGAGACGGGTGTATTCACAGTCTTTAGAGAGTTTTCTCCGCCGGTTACTCTTGAGATACGGTGTAGTCTAGTAGACGAGACGGGTGTATTCACAGTCTCTAGAGAGTCTTCTCCGCCGGTTACTCTCGAGCTACGGTGTCACTTAATTAGACGGGATGGGTGTATTCACAGTCCCTAGAGAGTTTTCTCCACCAGCTACTCCTGGAGTAGGTTACGGGTTCGATCCGACAGGTGGGACGGGTGTGTTCACAGTCCCTAGTGAGATTGAGTTAGTTGTGACTTTTACTACAGTTGGTTAGTGTAGATCATGCTAGTGTAGCGATATGTAGCGGTAGATTTCTTTCCAGCTTTTCCTGCTAGCCTTGTTACCTTCTGTAGACTTAGTGGGTGGATCGATGATTGTTGAGGGCGGTACCCACTGAGGACTACTTGTTTCTACAGTAGTTCTCACGCCCAGTTGTTACTCCGTTTTTGCAGAGTCTTCGTCTTCGGCTGCCGTTATTGCTGGTCAGGAGCTAGGCAAGGGTGTCACGAGTTAGAGTCCTACCCGAGGAGCAGAGCTAGAGGCACCCCTACTGCAGGTAGATATTTTGGTTTGGGTTCATGTACATACAGACTTTTAACTCGCCAGCGCGAGTAGCTTTGTACTCTAGGATTCAGTGTATGTATATGGAACTCGGTTTCTTTTACTTTACTAGTTCTTCTAGCAGCTCTATACCACTGTTTGTAGTATTGTATGTTTCACAGGTACAGCTGTCGCTTCGTATACAGGGAAAATTTCTTTGCATACGGCGGATTTGTCGGCGTGCCCGGGGAACATGTAATCCGGGGCGTGACACAGATTCTTGATGAATCGAAGAGTTCATAAAATAAGACGAGATCAGATATTGATAATCGTAATATATTCTGTAGCGAAAGAGATATGTAAAAATTTATATGATTTTTGCGTTCCTGATTTGGCTATTAATTTTCCAACAGGCATGATATAGCTCCCGTACTGATAACACCGCTTAAAATCCTCTTTTTAAAAAATTGGTAAGTGATTTTCTTAATAAAGCTCAACAAATTTGATAAACATATATAATAAACAGTTATAATACTTTGTTGCTAGAGAAAATAAATATTTATATCATTATGTGTGTCGGCACATATATATATATATTTTTTACTGGTACGGCTCGACAAACACTGTATCGTACCGTACCTGTAAGTTTCGACACGACTCTATACTATGATACTTAAATCCTTGGTTCTGTAGTTTCGATTGATTTTTGGTGAAATGGCAGGTCGAGCTGAGTTTTTTTATTTACAACTCCCTAAGCTGAACCGATCGAACTATTACTCCAAATCGAAAACTAATCGAATCTAAATTTTTTGGTTCGATTCGGTTGGTTTGGTTAGTTTTGGGCCCTACTAAGTTGGGTTTTCGAAATTATAATATAACGAAAAATTTATAGATTTATTGATTTAGAATATTCAAACCACTTATATACCAAATTTAAATTTATATTACAAGAATTGAGAAGGAATAATAGTAAACACTTTATTAGACTAAATTGTAAATTTTTATTTTACTTTTTCAAAAAATTTTAAAAAATAACATATAATTTAATTTTCAACCTAAAAGAACACTTTGGCTCATTTAAACAGTTAATTCTGTCGATTTGGATTTTAAGTTAGATGGTCAAATCGAAAACTCAAAATCAAAATTTTAGGTCAAATCGAACAATTTAAAGTGAAAAACCTAATTTTTCGATCGACTTAGGTTAGTTTCGTTCAGTAATTCAATTTTAATCGGATAAAGCGCACCGTAGTTGAAGATTAGAGAATAGAAAGAAAAGGTGTAATAATGTAAATAATAAAATCTTGCTCAATTTTATTAACAATGAATTAAAACATATTTCAAGGCCCTCAATTTCACTCAAACTAGGAAGTTTTATCAGAATCAGAAATAATAATACTCTTTTTGAGATTATACTTTTCTTTTGTGAAAAATCGATCCAATTACATTATATGTGGAAAGAGCATTTCGAATACATCATAACCAATTAATAACAATTTTTAATTCCTTAATGATAAAAAGATATTTAGATTATGGTCAAAACTAGGAGTGTAAACGAGCCGAACATGAGCTGGCTCGTTAAAGTATCGAGCTGAAAAATTCAGCTCGTGTTCGGCTCGTTTACTAAACGAGCGAGCCGATCTCGAGCTCATTTCGAGCCGAACACGAGCGAGCTGGGGTCGGCTCGTGTTCGGCTCGTTTACTAAACGAGCGAGCCGATCTCGAGCTCATTTCGAGCCGAACACGAGCGAGCTGGGGTCGGCTCGTGTTCGGCTCGTTTACTAAACGAGCGAGCCGATCTCGAGCTCATTTCGAGCCGAACACGAGCGAGCTGGGGTCGGCTCGTGTTCGGCTCGTTTACTAAACGAGCGAGCCGATCTCGAGCTCATTTCGAGCCGAACACGAGCGAGCTGGGGTCGGCTCGTGTTCGGCTCGTTTACTAAACGAGCGAGCCGATCTCGAGCTCATTTCGAGCCGAACACGAGCGAGCTGGGGTCGGCTCGTGTTCGGCTCGTTTACTAAACGAGCGAGCCGATCTCGAGCTCATTTCGAGCCGAACACGAGCGAGCTGGGGTCGGCTCGTGTTCGGCTCGTTTACTAAACGAGCGAGCCGATCTCGAGCTCATTTCGAGCCGAACACGAGCGAGCTGGGGTCGGCTCGTGTTCGGCTCGTTTACTAAACGAGCGAGCCGATCTCGAGCTCATTTCGAGCCGAACACGAGCGAGCTGGGGTCGGCTCGTGTTCGGCTCGTTTACTAAACGAGCGAGCCGATCTCGAGCTCATTTCGAGCCGAACACGAGCGAGCTGGGGTCGGCTCGTGTTCGGCTCGTTTACTAAACGAGCGAGCCGATCTCGAGCTCATTTCGAGCCGAACACGAGCGAGCTGGGGTCGGCTCGTGTTCGGCTCGTTTACTAAACGAGCGAGCCGATCTCGAGCTCATTTCGAGCCGAACACGAGCGAGCTGGGGTCGGCTCGTGTTCGGCTCGTATTATATATAATTATTTATTTGTATTTCGAGCTCTAAATTATCTAGCTTATATAACTATGAGCTATCTGTGTTCGAGCTCGTTTTCGAGCTCGTTTACTAAACGAGCGAGCTGATCTCTAGCTCGTTCTCGAGCTCGTTTATTAGACGAGCTGGGGAATCGAGCTCGTGTTCGGCTCGTTTACTAAACGAGCGAGCCGATCTCGAGCTCATTTCGAGCCGAACACGAGCTGGCTTGCGAACAGCGAGCTGGATTGCGACCCCTAGTCAAAACTCTCTATAAATATCCCTTTTTTTTTTTAACTTTTTTCGTTTTATTTTGCCATTTTATTGTTTAAAAAATTACATTTCACTACCCTATGGTTTAGATCATTTTTATTCTGTTATCCTATAATTTAAAAAATTATACATAACTATTGTGTGGTTATAAAAAATTTAAAAAAAATACTTTGTCACCCTATTTGATAGTAAAATTTTTTAAGGTAAAAACAGAAATAGAACAGAGTTGTTTAAGTAGAACTTTTTGATCAGTTAAAAAAGTGAAAATGAGCTAAACCTTAGGGAGGCGAATTGAAGTTTACTTTTTTTTAAAGAAATTGCTAAACATTTTTTGCCATTTCTATTTATTGTTAAAGGCCAATTTGCATAAAAAATCCATTAGTTTTGAGCTTTTGCAAAACCGGGCCATCTTTTTCATTTTGCAGATTCGGACCGCTTTTTCAGCCGTCTGACCAAATACCCTTATTACTTTTTCTCTCTCCTCTTTCTCTCTCCTCTTTTTTTCTCTCGCCGAAGAGGCAGCGGAGGCAGAGGCGGAAGCGGAAACCGTCTCGCCTCTTACCCTCATGCTCTCGCCCTCGCCCTCGCCCTGGCCATCGCCCTCGCCCTTACCCGTGCACCCCCACCTTCCTCACCCCGACCCCACCGAGGCCGCGCCGCAACTATTTTTTTTTTCATCTCCGACTCTCCTCCGCCATCTCCGACGACGACGCCTCTCTCACCTTTTCCCGCCCTTCTCGTCCTCTCCCTTTCACTCCTCCTCTGCCGTCTTCGACGACGACACATCTTCGCCGACGCCGACACCGTGGAGGTCGCGCTAGCGCTGCAACCTCGGGGCAGGGGTTCTTAGCGGTGTTGTCGGCCGCACTGGCAGAGACGGGTGAAAAAAAAATATTAAAGAAGTAAAAAAAAAAAATAAAGATAAAATATTATAGAAAAAAAAAAGATGAGGATGAAATTGTACCGTTAAAATAAAATTGCACTGTTTTAAAAGAACATTGCACTATTAAGATGTAAATTACAGCTTTAAGATGAAAATTACACTCTTTAAACGGAAATTACACTTTTTGAAAGATATTTACACTGTTTCTTGTCTTATTGCACTTTTTTAGATGTAAACTATATCCATTAAGATTAAAGTTACACTCTTTAAACGAAAGTTGCACTCTTTGAGAGATATTTACACTGTTTCTCTTCTTCTTACACTCTTTGAGATGTAAACTACATTCCTTTAAGAGATATTTATACTGTTTCTCCTCTTGTTGCACTATTTCTCCTCTTGTTGCACTATTTCTCCTCTTGTTACACTGTTTTTCCTCTTAAAGGGTGCAGTTTAAGAGAAAAAATAGTGTAATAAGAAAATAAATAGTGAAATAAGAGTTGAAACAGTGCAACAAGAGGAGAAACAGTATAAATATCTCTTAAAGGGTACAGTTTATATCTCAAAGAGTGCAACAATAGGAGAAACCGTGTAAATATCTCTCAAAGAGTGTAACTTTCGTTTAAAAAGTGTAGCTTTCATCTTAATGTATACAGTTTACATCTAAAAGAGTGCAATAAGAGGCGAAACAATGTAAATATTTCTCAAAAAGTGCAATTTTTGTTTAAAGAGTGTAATTTTCACCTTAAAGCTGTAATTTATATCTTAAGTAGTACAACTTATATCCATAATAGTGCAACGTTTTTTTAAAACAGCATAATTTTTTTTTAACGGTGCAATTCCATCTTCATCTTTCCTTTTCTATAATTTTTTTTCTTTATTTTTTTTTTCTTGTTTCTTCTATAATTTATTTTTGTCACCCCTCTCTGTCAACGGTCACGGCGTCGGCGATGACGCCGCTAAAGACCCCCCGCTTGGAGGCTGCAGCGCCGCAACGACCTCCACGGTGTCGGCGTCGGCGAAGATGCATCGTCGTCGAAGGCGACAGAGGAGGAGAGAGAGGGAGAGGACAAGAAAGGCGGGGAAGGGCGAGAGGTGGGTCATTGTCGGAGACGGTAGAGGAGAGTCGGAGAGAAAAAAAAAAAAAAAAAAAAAAGAGTCGCGGCATGGCCTCGGTGGGGTCGGAGGCGAGGAAGGTGGGGGGTGCGCGGGCTAGGGCAAGGGCGAGGGCGAGAGCATGAGGGTGAGAGGCGAGGCGGGCCGTTTCAGCCTCCGCCTCCACCTCCGCCTCCGTTGCTTTCTTCGGCGAGAGGAAAAAAAAATGAACTAGAGAAAAGAAGAGGAGAGAGAAAGAGGAGAGAGAAAAAATAATAAGGGTATTTTAGTCAGTTTGCTGAAAAAGCTGACCGAATCTACAAAAACAAAAAAGGTGGCCCGATTTTGCAAAAGTCCAAAACTAGTGGATTTTTTATGCAAATTGGCCATTGTTAAAAGAAGCTGTCACAAATCTTAATTATATTTCTTAATAGCTTTCTTAATTATATTTCTTAATTAGATTAATCATTAAATTAATCTAATAATTAAAATTGGAATTTTGCAACTAATTTGTCACTTTCACAAGCTATTTTATCTATTATCCACGTGAGCAAAAAATGATGGAATTTTTTGTCGAGTATATCCTTGATTGTATTTTACAAGCGGGCACAAATATTATTTTCTTGAAAAAACTTCAAATACCATGCATGTAGTTCAGTCATTTTAGTGCTTTATGATTTAACTGTATTACTTTAGTATCCTGTGTATTCGTTTTTCTCTTTTCCTTATCCCTCTATTAATATTTTCGTTAAATCAGTAAAAAGTTTTAAAACAATTACAAGGTGCTAAAGTAAAAAATTCACAAACAATCGGATATCAAAGTAAATATTTGATAAACTATAAAGGGTATTTGAAGTTTTTTCTATATATTTTAACAGAGAGTCAACGGAGGGGATAACAGAAAAAGAAAAAACGGAGCCATAGGGTACTAGAATACTACACTTTAAACCACAGGTACTAAAGTAAGAACTCTTTAAACCACGGGGGAATATTTAAAGTTTTCTCCATTTCATTCTAATTCCTCCAATGTATACCCTATGTTGGGCCAATAAGGTGCAGACAAGTGATACACCGATACTCCACAAGTGTTTATTTAAGGGTAGTATTTTTGCTGTGCACCGGGAGAGTTTTAAACCGCGCGAACTAAGGGAAGTTACAGTAACCGCGAGCAGTTGCAGGCGATTCCGATCGGCCGAAAGTGGCCCAGGAAAATAGGAATAATGCCGATCATGGATAGGCAATAACTGATTAATAGGGGCGATCTATTAATAGGCCAATAATGCCTTAAAAAGAGGTCTTTTCCTCGAGAATAGAAAACCACCCTTATTTTCTTGCAATTTCTTTGCATTTTCCTAGGAGTAGGCTACCTGTAATCCTTTTTTTTCATGCATTTACCGCTTTTTCATAGGAGTAGAATTTTAGATAGATCAATCGAGTCTGTATGTTATCAGGCACACTCGATCTTTGTATTGTTTTTCCAAGTCATTTTCAATATATATAATGATATTCGGCTCTTTCAGCTGACTAGTTACTGTGTACTTCTTCCATTCAACTCTTCGGCCGACCCAAATTGGTGCATAGTCCGCACATTCGGCTCATTCAGCCGAACCGATTCTAAAGTAGAAGGTTTCGAACTTGGCTGATCCGATCCCTCATCAGCCGAATCGCTTGATCTAGTCGAAGGGCGCAAACTTCGAAGGTCATTATACGTAGTCGTTCCATACCCCGACACGCTTCCTGAGGAAGATCTTTGACCGGGTCAAAGAAGGATGAATTCGGCTCCTAACACCCTAAAACCTACAATTTTTTTAGGATTAATTTCATACATGTCCCTGCAAATATTAACCTACAAAGTTCAACTTTCATATGTTGTCCCCGCAAATGTCTTGATATTTTCAAATATATCCCTGCCATTAGAATTCATTAGAAAAAATTAGTTAACCATAGGTTAAATACTTAACCCTAGTTAGTTTTTGACATTTTTATCTCTTTATATTATACTAGTGTGGCTTTTGGAGGGATATATTTGTGATGACAAAATTGAAAATATAAACCGTTCTCTAACTGTTTTCTAACGGTAACAAACCAGAGGGATATATTTGAAAATATTAGAACTTTTGCAGAACAATATGTAAACATTGAACTTTGTAGGGATATATTTGTCATTCACGATATTTGCAGGGACATATATAAAATTAACTTTTTTTATATAAACAATAAACAATTAACAAGCTTTTGGAAACTTGAAAATGACTAGATATTTTAAAATTATTAAAAATAGGAAAGACAATTCTTCATCTTGGAGTGTAGCCACTAATAAATGGTGAACAATGTGGGGATCACCTTGCAAGCAAAAAAAATCACATGTTAAGGATGTGTGACATCCTTACATTTAATATTCTCATAAAATAGATCCATAGGACTTTTTATATTATACAATAAATTGAGAAAGATAGGACAAATTGAGAGAGAGAGAGAGAGAGAGAGAGAGAGAGAGAGAAAGAGAGAGAGAGAGAGAGAGAAGAAAAATTAAAAAAGAAATGAGAGAAAGAAAGAGAGATTAGTATCAATTATTCATCAAAATTGATGGATGATTAGAAGTTTAGGAACACAAGAGCTACTATGCTCCTAATAGCACAGTTGATATTGAGCCCCTTCGATCATTAGGCAAATAATATCGAAAAATCACGAAATTTATTTTTTAGGTACTTCAAATACTCTGCATCAAGTTTAACGGAGCCGATCGTCGATTCGAAAGTTCTATATATCATATATATATAGAACTACAGCTAGAATACTATTAATAGCATCAAGTCACTGGTGCTATTAAGTTTTCGGCCCTAGGATGAAGAGATGTGCGGTTAGGATGATAATGGTTCCCTAGGGTTGAGTGGGTGGTTGGTACAATAGTATGATCATTTTCACCCGTTAGATCTATCATTTTGATCATTTTCACCCGTTAGATCATATTATTTAACCAACCACCCGCTCAATCCTAGAGTTACTATACTTCCGGAAGTATAAAAAAGTTGGTACTTCTAACTTATGTCAAATAATTAATTATGTAATAAATAATCAATTATTTAATTAGCAAATTAAAAATTAATTAATCAATATAAATTGGTTATGTCAAATAATTAATTATGTAATAAATAATCAATTATTTAATTAGCAAATTAAAAATTAATTAATCAATATAAATTGGTTATGTCAAATAATTAATTATGTAATAAATAATCAATTATTTAATTAGCAAATTAAAAATTAATTAATCAATATAAATTGGTTATGTCAAATAATTAATTAATCTATATAAATTAGTACACTAATAAATAATTAATTATTTAATTAGCAAATAATTAAAATAATAAATTAATTACTCAAATAACTAATTAAATATTTATTAAAGTAATAAATTATGTAGTACAATTAATAATTTTATAATAAAAATAATATTATTATAATATATAATATATATATAATATTATGTCTATGTAATTTAGTTTTAATTCAATTTATAATCTTAATAAAACTTGAAATTAAACTTTGGAATAACACTATTCCACTAAAATGGTAGAATAGTAAATCTCAAGCTATTCCGGAATAGCCGGAAATAGTAATGTTTGGCCGGAATAAAATATCCCAGTCCAAAAAGCGGGGATAAGTTTTGTTATTCCTGCTTTATCCCCGAACCAAACAAGACCCTAGGGTTTAGTGATTCTCATAGGAGAATAATTTTAATTTAAAGATTAAAAATGGTCAAAAGGTTAATCTAAGAGTTAAAAAATTGAAAGTACCACATGAGCTGTGCTTTTGAAAGTACCATAGCGCGGCTTAGACAGGCGGGACGGGTGCGTACACAGTCCCTAATAAGATTGGGTCAGAATTGATAGTAAACACAGTAGGATAGTGTAGTGGCATGTAGTTGTGAATTTCTTTCCGGATTTACCTTTTAGCCTTGTTTCCTATTGTAGTCTTAGTGGGTGAGCCGATGATGTTGAGGGCGGTACCCACTGAGAACTACTTATTTTTACAGTAGTTCTCACACCCAGTTGTTACCCTGTGTTTTGCAGAGCCTGCTGTTCCGGCTGCTGCGTCTTCAGAGGCGGATTGAGACAAGAGCGTCGCGAGCTAGAGCCCTACCCGACGAAACGCTGTGCTAGAGGATCACCAGCTGCAGGTAGTAGTGTTTTTATTTTGAGCTTATGTACATACTGATACTAGAACTCGCTGGAGCGAGTGTTTTTGTACTTGTTAGTTTGTATGTATATGAGATTTGTTCGTTCTACCTGCTTAGTTCTTTTCAGCTCTATACTACTGTTTGTAGTATTGTATATTTTACAGAAACAGTTATCGCTTCGTATACAGAAAAAATTTCTTTGTATACGGCGGATTTGTCGGCGTGCCCGGGGAACGTGTAATCCGGGGCGTGACAAGTCTAAATGTAATCTTTTCTTTTTCGCATTCACTGCTTTCTTAGGAGTAGTTTTTAAGTAGAACCCTGGAGTCTGTCTGCTCCACGGGCATCACTCTATTGTAAACTACATATTCGCAGAGTCTGTATGCCCTTCGGCCACACTTTGTTTTATTAATATATATATATAGGTATTCGGCTCTTTCAGCCGACCAGTCATTATGTATTTCATTTATTCGACTCTTTCAGCCGACCGTTTACTGTGCACTTCTTCCATTCGGCTCTTCTGCCAACATTGATCCCTGCACAGTTCATACATTCGGCTCATCCAGCCGAACCGATTCTACAGTAAAGGTTTTCGAATTCGGCTGGCTCGATCCCTCGTCAGCCGAATCGCTTGATCTGTCGAAGGGCGCAAACTTCAAGGGTTACTATCCGCAGCCGTTCCTCACCCCGACGCGCTTCCCGAGGAGGATCTTTGACCGGGTCAAGAGTCAGAAAATTCGGCTACCAACAATTTTTGGCATGCCCGGTGGGACCCATCCAGGTTTTTCCAATCTAGTCTTTGTTCTATGGTTGACGATAACGCTATGAACCTCCGAAATATAGTCATTCCCAAGCCTTCAGGGAATGACCAAGCTAGTAGCGCCGAAAATGCGAATGAGAATCAGGCGGTACTACCTGTTGGAGGCGAGACTAGTGGACAGTCGGCTCATCAAGAGCCGAGTCTAACTCAGGCACTCGGCCAGATGGCCCGAGTCCTGCAAACTTTAGATCAAAATATCCATCAAAGTACCACTGGACTAGACGCGGTGCTGGCCGCCATCACGGCCTATAATGAAAATATTGTTCGAATCAGACAGTTATTTATCCGAAACGAGCAACTTACGGGGGCAACAAGGGCCCCTAAATGCGCCGACGCAACAAAATCCCGTCATGCCGGCTGTCTCACAGACGCAGCCGCAAATGGCACCTTTTTAGGCTGCTTATAGGCCGGCGAATATAAACGCCGGCTCGCAGTCAGAGATGGCATCGAATTTACCTCCTTTACTGTAAGGACTGAGATTTTTTACAGTGCAACTAAACTCTCTGTTGATGATGTTTATGTGTGTAATTTAATTACATAAGTACTCGTCAAGTTTCAGGAGAAAATGAGCTAGAACGGAGAAGTTACGCAATTATTAGTTTTCACTTAAGTGAATAGTAACTCCGATTTTCCGGAGAAGCCACGGAGTAGAGTTGGCTTTCGGCGCGTATCGGACTCCGTTCATAGCGATCCAATAGCTCGTTTCGATCGGTTCAGCTATTCTGGAACCAATGGCACTGACGGATTTCAAATCCGATGCACGGTTTTCGAGAAAAAAAAGGAGTTTTAACAAAAAGAGGATTTTCGCTCTTTGCTATTCGTGCATTTTAAAACTCCTCGTGCTCTGTGCTCGTGACCTGGGTTTAGGTGAGAGTTGTTTTTGGTACCTGCTGGTGGTAGGGAATTCAAATTTGAATTTGGATTATAGGTTTTAGGGTTTATACTTCGGTATATGCGCGATTTACGGACTAATTAGAGAGCGGGTGGGTTCCGTCGCGAATCCGTGACCAAATCTGACGAAACAAGATGGTAGTTTGGATGCCCTCGTTGTGCTGAACGCGATGGTGCGATCCGTTCGGAAATCCGATGAACGGATTGCCGGATATTGCATGTTGTTCGCTTAGGGGTCGAGAGTGGAAAATCGGGAAAGTTGCAAAAGTCGTAATATTTTATGTACCGAATCGCGCGAGATCGATTGTGGAGGTGTAAATGAGCGAGAGTTACCCATTGTGAGGGACTAGGTTTTAAATTTGTAGTTTCGGTGGACTTTTGTGCAAAATTGCACCTTGTATACATGTGCATCTAGGGTTTCTATGCACGAAACCCTAGATCTACTCGACCGAGCGCCCCATCTGTGCCCTAGCCGACCTCAGAGTAGCTCTGCCCTAACCATGCTCGCACCCCGGCCGCCGGCAGGTGCCCCGGCCGCCGGAAAACTTGAACCCGGCCACCCCCTCCATCTTTCTCTCTCTCAACATCCATCTATCCACCTCTCCATCCCTGCCGTGGACCACCTGGGAGATTATCACCCTCGGGCCCCCTTCCCCTGGCCATGCCCGACCTCCGGCGAAGCCCCGGCGCCGTCCCGGTCGTCCCTGCGCACTGCCGCCGCCGCCTAGGCAGGCTGCGGCCAGATCTAGACAGATCTGGCCCAGGAGCTTTAGCTCCCTGCTAGCACGGCCGCCGCCACTTTGGGACGGCCGAGACGCCCTTACCCGGAGCCCCGGCGACCCCTGCCGCCGGCCCCATCGCCTGCGCACGCCGCCGGAGCCGCCCAAGCTCCCGGCGGCCACCGGCAATCACCCAGGCCGAGCCTGGGCGATATTTGCATCCGCGCGCCGCATCCGCCTCGAGGCGGGCTGCCCCGCCTCCATTTGCTGTCGGCGACCTCACGCGCTTGTTTCCCGGCGTCCTTGACCACCGCCGGCCGCCGCCTGAAGCTCCTACAGCCGCCCAGACATGGTGCGGGCCGAGATCTGGTCATCTCGACCACTGCGCGTTGCCACCGCCCGCAGCACGGTGCGCCGCCCTTCCTCGGCCTCCGGCGACGTGACGCCGTCGCCCCGACCCTCCTCCGGTCGCCGCAGTGGCCGCCGCCGCCGCTCCCTCTCCCTGCGGCCGCGCAAGGTCTGTGCAGGCCGAGCCACACCCAGCACCGCCGCCGCCGCCGCCGCCCTCCGCCGCCGGCTGGCGTGAGCATAGGCTCCGTCTGGCCGGCCGCACTCGTCCGCCGCCGGCCTCCCTGTCGCCGGAGCTCCCTGTTGGCCGGATCTGGGCCGTCCTCTTCTCGGGTTAGGTGACTAGGGCATCAATGCCCGCCGTCGTCGCCGCCTCCCGTCGCCTGCTGACGCGAGCCCCGGCCTCCTCTGACCTGGAGCACCTTCCCCTGGCCGGCCTGCCCGCTGTCCGGCCGCCGCCGGCCACCCCGAGCCCTGCCTAGCTCCGGTAAGCTTGTATTGCTATTTTTGTGCACTGTTTGGGGTTGTGTATACTGTTCCGGCGACCCGGGGCTGTTCCGATGCCCCCAGGAGTTAGCACGAGTGATCGCATTCAGATCAGTCCTGATCACAATGTCGCCTCAATTTAGGAGTCAGCGAGCTCCGGATGAGTTACATTAGATGCATTTTGAGCTTAGTACGCAGCCGTTTAGTTGAACTCGTGATCGCTCAAGTGCGCATCCCAACAGTGGCCGGAATTGTCGCGAAAAGTGAGTTTCACCGGCTCCGCGCACGCCGAGCCCTTCAGCGGTGTCTAGCCTTCGCTGAATTCACTTCCTGGTTTGGTGCAGGACGACACAAAAACGCACGTAATCGCATGAAAACTAATGCGATTTCGGTATCTCGGACGGGCTTTTATGCATATTGATTTCGTCTAGCTCTGTGGCTATGGCATGTAGAGCTGTGGGTGACCTCTGGACTGATGGTCCAAGGCCCGGACCTTTAGCGAAGATCGAAAATGTATCATCGGCTGCGTTTAGTCGTCGCAAAAATCTGCCAGACGAACCAGATTATGTGTTACAGAATATTCCGAGCGGTCTTCGTCAGCTATTGGTGTCGCCTGAGCCTCTTATTGGCTGGTCCATCGCTCATTTCGAGATTCAGAAATGAAGGCCCCTGTGAGCGACGGGGTGGTTCCAGTTGTCGAAATAGACACTTCCGCGGAAACCGTGATCCAACAATTACACCAATAGTTGTTTTGCTTGTGTATCCTTTGTTTTGCTGCCTTGTCACACTAAAATAATGTTTTAGTGGCCAGCAATAATGACTCGTTGCATGACGTCGGATGCTCCGGGAAGTTCAGTAGGTCCGGCGGAGTCCCGCGTGCGATGTCTCGGGATTCACGCGCGAGTCCACGGTAATCTGGCTTTGGGAAACGATCCCGTGGATTGTTGTGGGTTTGTCCTCTTAGGGTTCTTAGTTGTGTGGTTAGACATAACCCAGTTGGACCCTCCTTTTAAGCGTCGGTTGACGTTCTTCTCATCAGGAGACAGGTGCGCGACGGGTTGTACAGGTGGGTTACTTCATCCGACTTGGGATACAGTGGTGCAGCTCGCAGTGATGTTTCTCTACCCTTGTTCTTTGTTCATTATCCATGCATATATTATATGTGAGCTTTGCACCTCTACTCGTTTACATTACACCCACGTTGTTGATTATACTCTACTCAGACGTTTCCATGCTTGATATTATGTGTAGGAGTATAATCATTATTGTATGTGATGACCAATGTTTCTTTATTGGCCTCTACTTACTAATTCTGCCAAAATCCTGATTCATTTTATAGATAGAGATCTTCGTGATTTATGTGAAATCGGCGACCTAGATTTTCGTTCTTGTATCTTTAATATCTGTAAATAGTCGTTTGTTCTGACTCTTGTTGTTTGACCTGACCTTTGAGTGTCGGTGTCCTGAGGCGTAGATTGTCGACTAGTGCCGACGGTAGCTTCTAGATTCATATACTCAGAATGACTTGTTGACCGATTCCTTGACACTATATACAGTAGCTTGATCATCACTGATCATTATTTTACTTGACTGTGGGTTAGGATGTTGAGTTGTCGCCATCCCAGTTGACTTGATTAGATCAGTATTTGCATATGTTGAGGGATGGTCGATGTTGTCCCATCCTAGTTTGACCTGAGTGGTCGGTTCTTGGCTTCTATTACAGTTGATCGACGCTTGGCGTCGATAGCCCCTGAGGGGCGGATTGTTCGGCTGGTCTGCGACGGTTTGATCATTCACATATTGCATTGATCCACCGGATACTCGTTGCATTTCACTGAACGACTGGCGGTACTGATGCCACGCAAAGGAGGTTCTTTTCCGGAAAGGTTTGAAATGTGTGACAACCCGTGAGCCTCCAGAGGGGTATAGGGCATCGTTAGAGCGAGCAGTGGCTAGTCGGGTAGGTGTTGGCGGCCGGACGCTCCAGGGCATTGGCTTAGGTCTTGGCGTGCGACCAAGAGAGCAATTGGTTTCAGATCCTGGTACTTTTTGGACTGATTGTCCCCATTGCACGCAATGTTTATAGCTACAGTCGTATGCAATCATACTTTCAGATCTTACCTTATAGTGTTGTCTTGCTACTATAGTAGATATTCATGTATGCTTTCTGTTCTAGTTACAGTAGCGGTAGCCGTTTATTCAGTATAGTTCTTACTTTCTTTCAGTTTATCGCTATTGTATATCTGCTCATTACTTTGTTTATTTCCACTGACCCATGTTGTTGTATAGTTCTTCCTGATCCGGTGAGTACTCCTCGCCTTCTTCGGCTTGCGGTACTCACTGGGAGGGGAGACATGTTTACATGTTCTCACCTCCCCCACCATTTTTCAGGTATCGCGGGCGTTGAGTAGTGGGACGAGACGTGAGGTACGTGTGTAGAGGACGATAGAGCTTCCGACCCAGGTTTTTTCGGTATAGTTATTACCCTTAGTATTTCAGTTGTTATAGCTTAGACAGTTATATGGTTCAGTATTCTTTTTATTACATTTGAAAATATGGATTTTCGTGAATGTAATAAATGAATTTTGTGAAATAAAAGATTTTCTACCCCTCGTGGTAGCGTTTTTAAAGAATAAAGGTTTCCGTGTAGGAAACTGTTTTTAAAAGGTTTTCTGTGGATTTATGTTTAAATATCGATTATATAAATGTGAACCTGTGATGTGAATGGTATATGAATATATAGTTGTTGGTTATTTGTATGTTCATTTGGTTGTGGTTGTACCTGGGTTACTTCTTGTACTTGTGTGACGCCGTGCAAATACAGGGGAGACTCTGTCCGTGTGAACAGTGGATTCCCTGTGTTTGTGGCGGATCTGGCATACTCTGGGGTCAGGCTTTTCAAAAAAAAAAAAAAAAAAAATTTCAGACGCTTTTCCGCTATGTTTTAAACTAAAAGGGACCCCGGGGCGTGACATTTACCAACTTACTAGCCCCAAAACGTAGGCGTAAGGGTTGGGGGGCAGGCTCCGAATATGCAAGGAGTTAACCCTATTATACCGAATTTCGGTCTACCGCAAGGACCGAATGTAGTACAAGCACAGGTTCCTTTGCAGGAAAACAATAATGAAATATACGCACGGATTAAAGAAGCCATCCGAAATACCTTCGGGGTTGGCGTAAGGCCGGCAATGCGGCCAGTATTTAGATCTCCTTATCCTGCGAACATCGACGTGGAGCATCCGTATCCGGCAAACTGGAAAATGCCGAAGTTCAACAAGTTCTCGGGCAATGAGACCGAGAATACGGTCGAGCATATAGCCCGGTTCACGGCCCAATGTAGAGAAGCGGCCGCTGACTCAGTTTTGAAACTTCGATTATTTAACACGTCGTTAACTAAAACGGTGTTTACTTGGTATACAAGTTTATCAGCCAATTCCGTCTAAGATTTGGACGAATTGGAAAGAAAATTTCATGAGCGATTCTATAGGTCGGAGCCACAATTATCGGTCGCCGACTTGGCTTTATACCGACAAATGTCAGGTGAAACGGTCTAAGAGTATTTGAACCGTTTCAAAATAGCCAAAACCCGGTGCTTTATGAGAATGCCGGAATCAGAGTTCGCCAAAGTGGCGTTAAATGGTCTTCATTTTAAGATAAAAGACCATTTTGAAGATAAGTATTTTTCTAACCTATTTGATCTAGGTGTTCGAGTTGCCCAATATGAGCAATTTCGGAAGGAAAGTGAAGATAATCGGCTGCAATGGAGCCGATATAAAAAGCAAAGCAAAGGCAAAGAGAAATCCTTGATAGAAGAACAGTCGGTTCAAGAAGAGCCGAGCCAATCGAGTGAAAGTGAAGAATCGGCTGATGAAGTCGAGGAATATGCGGCTGGTAAAGAGCCATTTTCTTCAAGGAGAAATCCTTGATAGAAGAACATTCGATTCAAGAAGAGCCGAACCAATCAAGTAAAAGTAAAGAATCGGCTGATGAAGCCGAGATATATACGGCTGGAACGATAAAGAGCCGTTTTCTTTAAGCCGGCCAAGACCAGCGAAACTAAAGCTTGGGTCTCGGCTGTGTCATTTGAGCAGTCGATTTGGCACCAATAGTCATTCGAATGTTTATTCGAAAGACTATTGGGAGGAAGGGACGAAAGTGGGGGCACGGAGGGGGGGGGCGGTAACGAGAGGAAAGGGATGAGAGGACGCACGCGCCCGAAGAATGGGCAGATGATAAGCGCAGGCGGATGAGCAGGGAGGCGCGAAGGAGGAGGCGGCAGCAGTAGGCTGAGCCGGCTTCTTAGTATTTTGCACCTTGCTCTTTGTACGCCCTGCACTCGGAATTTGTCGCCGTCGCCCGCGCATTTTGTTCGCGCAGTGAGACCGGGAGATTTCGTTCGGCGGCCCGCGGCCGGCAACGTGTAATCCCGAGCGGCGTAAAAAAAAAAAAAAAACAGGCATGTGGTAACCATGGATTATGGAACTTTACGCCGAACGCAACTCCTCCGTTGAAATTACGGCCACTGAGCCACTTTTCAGCCCGTTCCGGTACACACTTACACTCTTCACTGCTTCATCCGTCCGCTTCATTATTGCCGACCTCCTATGTACCCAGTTTCCTTCATCTCTTTAAGCCTCATCACCTCAGGCTAAGTCGGCCCGCTTGTCTAATTTCACATCTTGCCGCATCACACACCTCCTGAACGCG
>NC_033642.1:2060879-2070974 GCF_001540865.1 Ananas comosus
AATTTTAAATTTTAAAGTTTAAATTTTAAATTTGATATTTTTAATTTTTAATTTTAAATTTGATATTTTTAGTTTTAAAATTTTAAATTTGTTATTTTATATCTTTGAAATTTAAATTTAGTTTTAAAATTGAAATTTGATATTTAAAATTAAAATTTTAAAAATTAAAATTTTAAATTTTAATTTTAAATTTTAAAATTTAAATGTTAAAATTTTCAACTTTCATTATACTCACATTATTTTCTATTTATAACTACCAACTATTTCACCTTATACTCACATTTTTCATCCAAACATAATTTTTCTAGTTCCAACTTTACTCATATTTTCATCCAAATAAAAAAATACTCTTGTTCCTACGAAAATTCATACTTGTACCTATCCCCGATATAACTAGTTCTTACTTATACTCTAACCAAACGAAGCCGAACTCTATGGATATCTACAATCTGAGACGAACATTTTAACCTGAACTTCTCCAAAATTGGACTTTCTATTGTGAAACAGCAATACCTTGAAATTGACACTTCATGTGTAGTTTCGAAAACTGCAGCTGAAAATTGAAAATTTTCGAGAGCTTTTGCGCAACCTTTGTCATGATATGATGGGATTGCTTGTGAAGCACTGTGAGAGGGGACACATTTAAGGGCTATCTTATAATTTTAGTGCGACCCAAATCCCTAGATTGATCGGATTAACCCTAGCCATCATTTTTACCACAAACGAGATTTTCTATCTCCCTTATATATACAATCTCTCTCTTTCTCCCTCTTTCCGTTTCTTTTTGGTCGATCACCACACAGCAATGAGATTTTGTTGCTGGACAACTTCTCCGGTGACCTTCCCGCATCTTCGGTGACTTGTTAAACCACAAATGAAGCGTCCTTTTGCTACTCTCTTTTCAATGCGGTCAAAATTGAGGAAATAGGGTTGATTTTCTTCAACTTGTCGAATCTCAAGTTCTGGCTGGTTGAGAAAGCGTTCATGCTGTCTCGTAGTGTCCCACAAGTATCTATTGTGGCATCAATAGGTACTTACGCTGCCCGAAAGGCCAAAATAGGCCAATTTCGGGGACTATTTTGGGTGTGTCGCTGATTGCGGTTGCACAAGATGATATCTTGCTATCCTAGCATGGTTAGTGGGTGTGTTGGAAGTGGCATGGTGCGAAACATGAGTTTCGTACTCATTCCGACAACAANTTTCGACCAAGCTAACCTTGTCCAAAAATTGCAAATGAGGGCTCTGTGGAATCCTCTCGCAGTCTAGAATCCAATGAACCAAGTTTCGTCGCGATCCGACGCTCCTACGCGGAGAACGAGCCGAAATACTAACAGTCGACGCAGGAAATCTGTGAAAATCAGCACATTGCTCGGTTTGAAGATGGTTGAGGTACTCGAGGTAATTGCGACCAAATTACCTACCTCAACAGCGATGAACGGTGGTGCGGCGACAGGAACGGCGAAGACGCACCCTCGCCCGGCCTCCTCGCAGTGCCCCGGCAACACGTGCGCTCGAACGGCTCGCGGCGCGACGTCGGCGACGAAGTCCTCAACCGTGCTCCCAACCGGCCTAGAGTGAGAGAGAGAGGGAGAGGAGATGGTGAAAACTCTCTCTCTCAGCTCAATCCACAGATAAATAGAGAGAGGGAAAGAGGGTGACATGAACGAGGTGGAATTTTACTGATTTAGCCCTCCACCAACTCCCTTGTACCGGTACACGGATTGCTGTACCGGTACAAGGCCAAACCCGAGAGCATCTGAGTTCTGTCGCACGCTCTGTACCGGTACAAATGGACCCTTGTACCGGTACAGCAAGCGTCTTCCATGATGGTTGTACCGGTACAGCACAAACCTTGTACCGGTACAACAGAGTAAAAATCCTGCAATTTCGCAGATTTTCACACAGAATGCTGCCCTCGCGTCAAACGGAGTCCGTTTCGCGTCTATTTGACGCCAACGCAACTCGGGCTTGTCTCGACACTCTCCAGAGCTGTCGACAAGTCCCCACTGACAGAAACTGGGTCTCACAGTTTGAGGGAATTCGGTGTGATTATAGTATGAAAATTGTAAATTTAAATAATGGATTAACCAAAATTTTCTATGTAAGTGGCGCTTGGGCGACAAACTTTTGGAGTCAAGTCTTGTGAAAATTAATCGAAATTTTGAGTGCAAAATAACACATTTTTAAAGTGGGCACTATGCGGACTATGCTACAGATGAGAGATGACCGACCGCTTCGCATTCGAAATGCAATATCTTACAAACTACTTCATGGAATTCAGAAGTTAAAGAACTCTATACCCCCGTTTGGATCGGGTATAAAGAGGGCATAAGGGGGTTATCCCTCACTTTATACCCAAACATGTTTTTGGGGGCTGGGAACAAGTTGTTCCCACCCACCCGGTAACAAGCTGTTCCCACCCACCCACAGTGGGAACAAGTTGTTCCCAACCCCGAATAGAGAGAAAGAGAGAGATTTTTATTTTAAATTTAAATTTAAATTTAAATTTTTAAAATTTATAATTTTAAAATTTAAATTTAAATTTAAATTTAAATTTATAATTTTAAATTTTAAAGTTTAAATTTTAAATTTGATATTTTTAATTTTTAATTTTAAATTTGATATTTTTAGTTTTAAAATTTTAAATTTGTTATTTTATATCTTTGAAATTTAAATTTAGTTTTAAAATTGAAATTTGATATTTAAAATTAAAATTTTAAAAATTAAAATTTTAAATTTTAATTTTAAATTTTAAAATTTAAATNCCCTCTATGGCCTTCCACTCGAACTCCCATACTAAATTGCTTACAAAGTACTCAAGGTGTAGCATTGCCAGCCCATACCCCGGGCACATCCTTCTCCCTGCCCCGAAAGGCATCATCTTGATCTCTCTACTCCCCGTTATGTCCACCGCCTCTCCCTCCCCGCCCTCCAGGAACCTCTCCGGTCGAAACTCCATAGGGTCTTCCCAAACCTTTCCCTCCCACCCTATCTCCGCCACCATAAAGTTCACATCAGCTCCCTTTGGAACGCAATACTCGCCGAGCATCATATTAGCTGTGACGGTGTGTGGCAACACAAAGTGCGCTGGCGGGTGTCTTCGCAATCCTTCTAGAATTACTGTTTTTAGGTATGGCATAGATGACAAGACCTTTTCATCAATTTCTTTCCTCTCGGTTGTCCCTACCATTGTTTTGATCTCTTCATATAGCTTCGTCTGTTACCGATCACAGAAACAAGTTAAAATCATAGAGAAAATTAGTTGATTCACATCTGGTCAAAGTTATCATCTACTAACAAGCAAGCAAAATCAAATCACTTGATAACAATGTGATCTATGACATATTAATTATCATAAGTGCGTACAAACCTTTTACCTAGACCTCTAATAATATGAGAAACTAGTGTTTGGACTTTTTTTTTTTTATAACCGTAATACATGTCGACGAGACATATTAAAATTATTATTTTCATATTAGATAACAATTTCAATCCTGACACATAATAATGTAAAAATTTTGTCCACCTCTCCGCGTAAATTTTTGGATTGAGTCCAAACTTGTTAACAAAATTAATGACGTAAAAAAGAATGTTCTAACATACGTGATCACACAAATAATGATTTTATTTTCTATATATTTTAATTTTTTATGCCACTTATTAGGGCTGGCATTGACCTCTCTTC
Source organism: Ananas comosus (assembly GCF_001540865.1). Lineage (NCBI taxonomy): Eukaryota > Viridiplantae > Streptophyta > Magnoliopsida > Poales > Bromeliaceae > Ananas > Ananas comosus. The sequence continues at coordinate 2,064,565 of NC_033642.1, forward strand.
ACCTCTCTTCGCCGTAATTAATTTCGACCTTACTGTTTCGGATAATTCCAATTTCAACCGTATCTTTATTACGGTAAAATAAACCACGAAAATGATCATTTATGGCCGAAAACGACTTCAATCCTCTCCACTTTCACCCAAACAAACAGGTGCCAAGCTGAAAATATGAAGCGACTATATTTTGAAGTTTAAACTTTGGGTACCAACCAACCAACTATCGAAACCTTTTGCTACTTGCGTCCGGGACGGTCAGTCGATCGAAATTAATTAATTTGTATTCAAAATTACGCACCTGTATGTCCGGCCGTCGAACGAGGTTTGCCATGATCCACTGCAACGCGGTTGCTGTCGTGTCGGTCCCGCCGCTCAGAAACTCCGAGCATAGGCTGACGACCTCCCCATCAGTGAGACTCCTGCCCTGCTCCTCCGGCAGACGGAGCTCGAGCAGGGAGTCGACATACGCGACTGCTATCCTGTCAGACTCCTGCTTCAGTTTCTGCTCCTGCCTGGCGCGGATCAGCGCCCCGAAGATCTCCTGCTGCTTCTGATTCGTTGCAACGCACGCGTTCCACCTCTTGCGGAACAAGAGCTTGGTGACCGTCGGGAAGAAAGCGAAGACCGGGAATGCAGTGAAGGCTGCGAGCATGAACTGCTGCACGGCCTGGATGTCTGCGATCGTGGTGTCGTCGTCCAGCTTCACGCCGAAGCACATGAACACCAGCAGGCAGAAGATGGCATGCTTGAAGCTCTCCATCACCACTACGACGCCGTCGTCGTTGGCCGCGGCTTGCGCTTTCAGCTTCTCGATGAGCACCGCGAGGGCCCACCTGACAAACAACCGTTATATCTGTAAAATTATTATTTTGTCTCTTCAAATATATTCTTTTACTACCTCCTACTTTTCTTATTTGTCATTAAGTTAGGAGCAAAAGAGGTATTCTGACTTCTTTTTAACTCTCATAGAAATTTAACCCGAATTTAATCTTGGATGACTTAACGGATACTACCAACAAGATTGTTTTTGAATAACAAAAAAAATATACGTGGGTAAAATTTGAAATAAAAAATATATATATAAAATATTTTAGAAGTTCTGAGGAGTATTTAACTATAAATAATTATCCCAAAAAATATATATATCAACAGTATTTTTCTTTGGGATTAATGAGACCGTTGACTTCCAATCTTCACCCTATTTTTCAATTTAATCCTTCTTTGGGATTAATGACACAGTTGACTTCCAATCTTTACCCTATTTTTTGATTTAATTCCAATTTTTCAAATTTTTTTTGCCATTTAGAAATGAAAAACAACTTAAATTTAGAAATTAAAAACTTGAATACCATTTTTAGCTAACTGCACTAGATACGGTCGGTTATATATCTCATCTCATTTAAATTTTTATCATCAAAATGTATAACAAAAAGTAGACCGAAATTGTCATGTGGCAAAATTTGGTACGATCATGGGCAGTTTTCGTTATAATTAACGGCGTAAATTTTTTTTTACTAAAATAAATTTTAGACACTCAACTACAAATATTAAAAAAATAAAATATTAGAACTTTTTTGAACTATGGAACATATTGATTTGGCTTCCTATATTTTCAAATTTTTAATATCTTTGATTTGAGTCCATTAACGGTTCTTTGATTTCAAAATTTTAATAAATTAATATATTTTATATAATTATCATAATTATAAATTTTTAAAAATAACTAATGAGTTTAAGCTTTAAAGTCAAAATATTACTGACTGACTGATACAAATCGAACAAATTAAAAGATTCGACAATAGAATTAAAATTTTGATAATTTTATACCTGATTCAAAATAGTTCTTAATGTATATATATAAGTTTTCTGTATTTTTTACCTATTAAAACATAGAAAACCAAGAGATGAAACGAGAAAACGTTGGAAAATATTGGTGCAATAAACTTTTTTCATGTGGGATTCTTTGGGCTTAAATTTATCCTAGTGTCCGAATCATGTGCTTATGTGAGTTTATATGATTGATTTGTTATTAATCTTTTGTAAAAATATATATATTTTATGTAAACCGCTCTTCGCACCTGCGTGTCGGGGCGAAGAGTTCGACGCGGGACGGCGGGAGGATCTTGGAGGCGAGGTTTCGGCGGACGAGCCGCCAGTAGGGGCCGTAGGACGAGGAGCTGATGTCGCGCTGGCCGCACGTGAAGAGCACGTTCGGCTCGACGAGCGGCGGGCGGTGGGCGAAGGCGGCGCCGCCTTCGACGAGGGCGCGGTGGGCGAGGCGGCGGTCGGCGACGAACACCGACGGGCGGCGCTGGAAGGGGAGGCGGAGCGCGACGACGGGGCCGTGCCGCGCATGCAGGGCCCGGATGAGGTGCTCTGTGTCGAAGACGGATCGGCGGCGGCATATCACGTCGGCCAGCAGCAGAAAGCTGGGGGGACCTGGGGGCTGCTTTGCATGCTGCTGCTGCTGCTGCTGCTGTTGCTGATTCTGATTCTCATCTTGCAGTTGCTGCTGCTGCGGCTGCTGCTGCTTCTGATTCTGATTTTTATGATGATTTGTTAATAGTAGGAGGATGGAGAGAGTGAGGGCTAAGAGTATGGAAAGGAAGAGGATCCAAGAATCCATTGGTACTCTGATTTTTTGCACTAGTGGTATTTTTTTTTTTTTTTCTTCTTTTATCTACTTCTCTATTTTTTGGTTGTGTGGCGTTGAAGCGTTTTATAGAGACTTTGATTTGTGGCTTTGATAAAACATGTAATTTGGTATTTTATTTTCAGCCAACTTGGCAGCGTATTTTCATTTCGGCCCCTGTGGTTTTAATAATTGCACTTTGCTTTCTTGTGATTTAGCTCTTTTTTTTTATTTAGTCAAAAAGTTACAATTAATTATTCTGTGATTTAGCGTACTTTTTACTTTGCCACTTTGTTATTTTTTTCAAAATTTTTATGCTACCATCTTATTTGATATAAAATTTTTGGACAGATAAAAGTTAAACTTAGGGGAACAAATTAATTATAACTTTTTAAACGACAGAAGGACATAATAAAAATAAGCTAAAGTAGAAGGGAGCAATTTGAAGTTTTCCTCTTTTTTTTTCCATTCTTCAGCATAGTTTTATTTTGGTCCTCGAACATTTAGTTTCAACGTTGTCGGCCCTTAATCTCTTATTAAAACGCTATACTTTAGTCTCTATACATATTTATTATTAGAGAATATATATATATATATTTATGTACCATGCATTTGTCAACTATGTTTTCTGTCAAATATACTACTCCTTGAGTTAAAAGTGTTTTCTTAATATAAAAAGTTTATATTTGTGAATTGGATATATAAATGGATGAAAAAAAAATTGATAAATTGAATATATAAGGACTACAATTAATGAAAAACACTTTTGATTTTAGAGATTAAATTGAAACTAAACTAAAAGTATAGGGCCTCTAATGTCGAAATGTAAGAGAATGCTAAGTCTACAACCCAAAGGAGCCGATGTAATCTTTATAACTTCTAATTAATCCAATAGTTTAAGAATTTAAACAATCTTTTTTAACTTTTAGTTAAAATAATAATAAGATTAATGTGTTAATTATAGTCCTTAGATGGGCTAAGTTGTAATGTTACAATTCAAATAGCTTCAAAGTGAAGCAATTAAAATGTGAAAATAAAACTTAGCTTCAAAGTTTGGGGACCAGCAGTGCAGTTTACTTTTCGTAGGTTTAGTTGTATATAACTCCCTGTAAATATATCGAAAAGCAAATATATTTCAATAAAATTTAATTTTTTATTTTTATCCCTATAAAAGTCCAGTAATATTCTTATTTACTCCCTTTTTTTTTTGTTACCGTTAGGGTACTGTTTATTTTTTAACAGCAGTTAAATAAAATAACATTTTTTTTCCTTACAAATATATCTCTTCAAAAGCCCCAATTGTTAGAACTATACAGAAATATCCTTCCAAAAAAATATTTCTTCGAATAATATAGAAGGGCTAAAAAGGTCAATTTAACTCATTCACTAACCAGGATTAAATATTTTACTCATGGTTAACTATATTTTTCTAACAGATTCTAATAGTAGGGATATATTTGAAAACGGTAGGACCTATACAAGGATAAAAATAAAAAGTTAAACTTTATAGGAATATATCTGTTATTCGATATATTTACAAGAAACTGTATGCAATTAATTCTTTTTTTATATATATATATTTTTTTTTGTAAGATATTGAATTCAAACAAAGGACGAAAGGGGAGCAGTTCTTGAAAGATTCCAAGTCAAAAACGTGCTCCTAATGCTGTACAAAGCAATTATCCATCTTTTAGGTAAAAGTGTTCATAACTTATCTAAACTATAAATTATTTTTGAGTTTGACTATCCAATTTTTAAAAATTCTGATTTTATTATTCAATCTTTCAATTTATTTGATTTAAATAAGTCACCGATACTTTGGACTTTAAATTTTAAGGTAACTATTTTATAAAGCATATTAACTAAACGGCACATTCAAATTTTAAAGACAAAATATTATTGACCGAGTGACGTGTTAAAATCAATCAAAAATTAAAATTTTGAAAGCCATAAATAGTGATTTCAAATATTCATAATCAATATTACATTATCATATATATATATATATTATTATATATATATAATATATATATATATATATATATATATATAAAATATATATATACTATTTTACTGTCTACCAAGTTGTTTTTTTTGATGATAGAAGCTTTCTAATCGACGATTCATACGTTAGAACATTATCTACATCATTTAACTTCTGAAATCAAATTTATAATTTTTCGATACTGCATTTACTATGATCAAACAACTCACAAAATTAACTCATTTTTAACCGGCCTGTATGGGATATTTGCTAGTTTCACGTGAAAAGAATCGGAATAATTGAATTTTGATAGAAATTTTATTCCTAAAAAATAAATCATGAACCGATTAAATAGTCCGATCATTTTTAAGTCATATCTTTTAGAATTCGTTCGATTTTTAACGCGTCATTTTATACCCGTATTGATAAGACTTATAATGATTCAAAAAGATTCTACGAATTTATATTTCTAGAAGTTTCAAAATATCAGCTAGATCATGTTTTACGAATGTGGAACGTCGATTCAAAAAACTCAACATCGGAAACAATTATAGATACGCAAAGCGGTTCTATATTCATAAGAGATATAGCCTTACTATATATATATAATAATATAATATATATTATTATATATAGTTCAGTTAGGTGCTTGTAAAAAGTACCTAAGCACTTTGAATTGTAAAACGCTGATAAATATACGTCAAATTAAACATGTCCTTGTCTGCCTGTTCCTCATGCATAGCTTTGTACCCACTCTATTAAAAATAAAATTACTCTTCATTCATCTTATGACTTTCATGTATAATTTGAATAAAATAATTATATTTTATATATCATTCTAAAGCCAAAAGCAAAATCTGAGACCGCAAAGATCTTAATTTATTTATATTGACAAATTGCACGACTTTTATTCAGATTGCTTGTTCAAGTTGCACTTATGTTAGGTTTTTCTTTAATTTTCCCCTCCAAATATTTTTCTTTTTTAACGAAATGGGCCTAAGAAATTTATATTTACATAAATAGCCTCTCTACCTTACGGCGAGCGCCTAATGACATTTTTTAGTTGAACTACGGATCAATCGCCGTGTTTCAACCGATGATTGATCAACCGTGTGTGTGTAAGTGTTTGTTAATCCCCAAAAAGTTAAAAAAGAGAGACTAAATATGAATATTAATACGGTGATTCGTGTTCAAAGTTAATAAATAGCAAACGTGGCAACTCGTCTGGTAAGAAGAGAGTCATATAATTGTAAATATACAGATGTTTATTTAGGACTATTTAGTAAAAAAAATTGAGGGGCTAATTGGAAAAAAGCCTGTTTAATTTAATTATAGAGCCAAAAAAATATTGTTTTGGAGGCTTTCAAAGTCTAGACAACAATTATTATTGAGGGATATAAAAATTGATAAAAATTTTTTTGCAAAACTTATTAAATTAAATCATCTTTAATTGATTATTCATCCTTTTAAATTTTGATTTTTCATCAATCTTTTCAATTTATTGATTTGAGTAGCAATATACTTCCTGAGCTTCAATTTTAAACTAATTATTTATTTTAATAATCTTTATCAATTAGAGAATTGCATAAAATACTAGTAATTAAATTGTGTAAAAATAAACGACAATCAAGATTTTGAAAGATTAAGATAGTTAACTTAAAATGATCAATGAATTAAGTAAGTTTAAAGTTTTCGTACATTTTTATATAAAAGATTAGACATTTTGGGCTTTTAAAAATAAAAGTGATGCTTTTAGCGCACATATTATTACAACACTAGGTTATATTTAGAGCTGTCCAA